>NC_056748.1:72894124-72956624 GCF_019279795.1 Protopterus annectens | reverse complement strand
ACATCCCACTCACCAGGCTAGACAAAGAGAATGTACTGTCAGCCTCTTGTCGGATGCCAGAATCCACCACATAACGCATGCAGTCAGGTCACTACAAGGCAAGTACAAATATGACTCTGTCGTAGTCCATGTCGTCGGTGTAAATGACCTGAGATGTACCTCCCTGGACTACATGAAAAGAGACATGGAAGAGCTTTCTGATCTTGTAGCCCAGGCAGGTATGACCCTAGCCCTGAGTAGCATCCTACCTTCACCAAAAATGATACCACAGTACAAGGATAAGATAATCAACTTCAACAATTTGCTAAGCTTCTGGTGTCATTCAAAGGAGATCCAGTATCTGTCTGCCTGGGATGACATACTTGAAAGGCCACAATGCTTCACCAGAGATGGCCTGCACCTGTCACTCCTGGGATTCAGAATATTGGCCAAGGCTCTTGCCGCCCCTGTAGTGCCTTTTTTAGGCAAGGCTCAAAAAACAGACCCACCGCCATAAGAACTACAGGAAATAAAAAACTGAGGGCAATGTTACTCAATGCTAGGACTCTAAACCTCAAAATGCACTCACTCGTGGCACTGTGCAGTGACTGAGACCTGGTTCAAGGCTCCTGAGAGCACCCCAGCACTACCAGGCTATAATTCATACCACACGTTTCAGCCACAAAACCCGGACCAAAACACAAAGGGCAGAGGTATGTCATCAAGGACATCCACACCTCCAGGCTAGTTGCAAAATACGATGCCTCTGAAATCATCCAAGTGCAACTAACCCAGGGCAAAAATGCATTCCAAATTGTAGCTTGTTATAGATTCCCCCACCATGACCCAAGACGTCCACTCCACGTTCCTGGGGACATTGGATAAAATGAGAGTCCAACCGAATACCATAATAATGGGTGATTTCAACTACCCCAACATAAACTGGGAAAACTCTTGTACTAACCCCCCTGCTCAGCAATTCCTGGAGTTCATAAACTCTAATGCCCTGGATCAACTTGTCAACGCCCCCCCCCCCCCAAGGTCAACAATATTCTGGACTTGGTCATTACCAGCATGGCTCAATGCCCGAGATCAACTACTCACTTGCCAGATCTGACCATAAACTAATCACCCTAGATATTCAAATCCTGACCCAACCCCCACACAAGGAAACCATCGTAAAAAACTTTTCCAAACCGAAATTCACACTTCTCAGAATGGAGGTGACTAACTTTGCGACGCCCCTGCAGATGGATAACACAGTCAATACAGTCGTGACTGTTGAATCCTACACAAATGCACTCTACAAGTACCTGCATGAGTGCATGGATCGTGCTGTCCCCAGTAAAACCAAGACGCTATCCTCCAAAAAAAGGAAGCTGATCTGGTGGTCCCATGCCATTAACAAACTTTACAACAGAAGGAAAAAACTGTTGCAAAAGAGTGGAAAAACCCAGGTATGGAGGAACTTACTGACGAGCCTCAGTAAGAAACTAAGATTACTCATAAAATCCTCCAAAGCTAATTTTGAAAGAAAAATTGCCATGGATTCCAAAGACAACCATAAGGCATTCTTTAGCTATGTTAAGAATCTCCCTGGCAACACCCAGATCTGCACCAAGCTACAACAGAAAGGCACAAAATATGCAGAGCCAACTGATATTACCAACATATTGGCAGATAGGTTCAGTGCAAACATTACTCCCCCCTCACCCCCCGAAGGGCCTATAACTGTACCAGATGGTTGTAGAGCCCCGGCAGTCACAAACACGCAGGTAAAAACAGCACTGTCTAAAGCCAAAAACACAGCATCCATGGGACAGCACAACATCCCAGGCTGCATCTTACACGAACTCCAAAATGAACTAGCCCCCCACCTAAAATCCATTTTCAACCACAGCCTCACCACAGGCTATATGCCCACAGAATGGCGCACAGCAGCGGTTATCCCACTCCACAAAGGAGGAACCACCACAGACCCCGGGAACTTTAAACCTATTAGCCTGATAAGCCTGGTCTCCAAGGCCATCATGGAACTCATAAACAAAGATATAGGTAACCTCCAAGCTCTGGATGCTACCCAATTCGGATTTGTAAAAGGTAGGTCATGTCTCCCAAACCTGGTAGACTTCTTTGAAACAGTTACTAAAGCCATAGACGAAGGCAAGGTGGTCCACAAAGCCTACCTAAACATAGCTAAAGCCTTTGACACTATCCCTCATTCAGGAATCTTTGATAAACTCATCAACCTTTACATAAACCCTTACATCACAAGATGGGTGGCCAACTGGCTCACGGACAGAACCCACACGGTAAGAGTTGCTGACTCCAGATCTGACTCCAAACCAGTGACAAGTGGAGTACCCCAGGGTTCAGTCTTGGGACCCCTCCTGTTCGGTATATACTTCTCTGAAGTGAAAGCGAGCACCAAGGGTCTGTGGCTAACCAAGTTCGCAGATGACTGCAAACTGGGTGCCATTATCGATTCCCCTGCTGACATAGCCATCCTGCAAAACGGCCTCACCGAGACTGACACCTGGTATCAAAACCATGGCCTCAAACTAAATGCCAAAAAGTGCACTGTTATCTCCTTTGGCAAAAACATGGTACCCATGAATTACCAAATAGGAGGAAGTTCACTTAACACAGAAAGTGTGATAAGAGACCGTGGGATCCAAGTGAATAGTAACCTCTCTTTTCATAACCACATTGCCACAGTGGTCAGAAAATCTTTCTACATGGCCCACTTAATCACAAAAGGGTTCGCATCTAGAAATAAGGAAGTCATCGTTCCCCTCTATTCATCACTTATCAGACCCCTCATTGAATACAATGCCCCATTTGGGATGTACCTCACAAGACACCTACAGCAACTTGAGAGACCCCAAAAGTACCTCACCAAGGGGATCGCTGGGCTCAAATAATTGCCCTATGCTGACCGGCTCAAGAAACTCAAACTCTACTCGGTCGCATACCGCTTACTCCGAGGAGACCTCTGTCTGACATACAAAGCTATGTCAAACCTGGAATTGTTGGACATGCTCCACTTGAAGAAATCCCAATCTTCCCGAGCTACAAGCTCTAGGGTCCTAAACCTCACCACAACAATAAATAGGACATGCTGGAGGGATAGATTAGTGTCTCAAAGACTACCCATGCTCTGGAACAAAATTCCCATCCATGTCAAGCAGAGCTCGTCATTAGCACTATTCAAGAAAAACTTTGATAAGTGGATGGGTGATAGGAAATTCACCCCTGGAATTATGTGTGGGACACTGCTCGATAGAGGGGCAGGAATTTATCAATACATGGGTGGCGAAAGCCAATACACTGTTGGCTAGGCTTGCTTTGGCCCATGGGTCGATAGCCTAGTACCTACCTATGAACCTATATATATATATATATATATATATATATGTATGTATGTATATCACACAAATTGATAAATTGTGTGCAGATTCTAAAACTTATTCTCAGACACAACAGATTATATATATGTTTACAAAATCTTATGCAAAACAGTTTAGCTCCACAAAAGGAGTGGTAAGTTGTCCTAGTGACATCCAGGTAACCCCAGATACTGGAATCAAATTAGATTATATTGAAAAATAACTGTGCAAACTGGATCCAAACAAAGCACAGGGAGGAGATGGAATAAGTAACAATGACCTGAGAACACTTAAACAAGAACTTACATTGCCATTACATCTATTATTCACTAGGTCATATAAATATGGGAAGATTCCTCAAGATTGGAGACATGCACTTATTAAACCTGTCTTTAAGGGAAAGGGGAATAGGACAAACCCAGAATCATACAGACACTTAAGTCTACTTTCATGTTGTGGAAAAATAATGGAGAAGGTAATACTAGATGAGTTATTGTCAGAACTGGATAGGTTGGGACTTGAAACCATATATCAGCATGCATATGTTGAAAATAGATCTATTACCACCTGTAACATGATGTTCTATAACAATATAATAACAGTTATGAATGAAAATGTGTGCTGTGATGTGATTTATGTAGATTTAGCTTCAGCATTTGACATGGTCATGCACAAAACACTGATCATTAAATTAGTACAACTAGGTATTGATGTACTGTTGATAAGATGGATAGCTGCATGGCTTACAAATAAGACATGGCAAGTATCTCACACACCAACTGAATAGGTGAAATCCTTGGTTACAATCAAGGTGTCCCACAAGGCTCTGTACTAGGCCCTTACTTGTTTAGATTGTATCTTTCAGACCTTACATTTTGATCTGAGGTGTTCTACAGTCTATATGTTGATGACCTGAAATTGGGTAAACTGATTACAAGTATTACAGATAAGGCATGTCTGCAAAATAATTTGACTAAATTGACTATTTGGGCACAGGAGAATAATATGTTGATAAATACATCAAAGACTAAGCATATGAGATTTGGGAGACATAAACTGAAAGGTGAATATTTAATACAACACATAATGATTGAAACTGTAGACTCATTTAAGGACCTGGGTATATGGGTAGATTCAGCTATGAGTTATTCTCATCATATCAACTAATTGGTTGATGATAGTTATAGAACTATAGGTTGTATAAAAAGATTTATAAAGTCTAGGAAATCAAACATAATGAAGTCATTGTTTGTTAGTTACATTAGACCCAAACTTGAGTATGGAATTACAATATGGAAACCCTATAGGAAAACAAGCATGAATAAACTGGAAAGAGTACAGCGGAAATATACTAAGGGCATTTATGGATGTGAAAATTTAAGTTATTATGAAAGATTAAAATATCTGAACTTGTACAGTGTCTCTTACAGATATTTAAGAGGAGATCGTATTCAGGTATACAGGACATTTATGGACAACTACCTCTGGGAATGTTTGGGGTTATCAAAAAGTACTAGAGAATTGTCGGATAACCTATGTAGAAGATTATATAGGAATGAGAAATGTTCTAATTGGTTCTCTGACAGAGTAGTTGATGTTTGGAATAGACTACTAAATTACATTAAAGCAAGTACTAGTTTACATATTTTTAAGAACAGCCTAGACATTTGTTATGGGAATAAGTGTTTTGGCATATTGGCAAGCTAGAAGGGCTTTAATGCCTGTGCTTGAAACATTTGTATGTATGTATGTATGTGTATGTATATATATATATATATATATATATATATATATATATATATATATATGGGATCCGTACAGATCCCTGACGGCACTTTCTGCTGAAGCAGAAATCACCAAACATACATAACCAAAAGTGCTGTTCACTGAAGCAGCAGTTTCAGTTATGTATGCTGGTTGTGCCGGTCGCACTACGGTGCGGTTAAGGGAGAATTCTCTTTTCTCCACTGTAGTGGGACCTCGGAGTGAGAATATAAAAGTAGGGGTGGTGAGGGGCACAGCCCCCCACATGGGGGGTGCAGTGGGGCTTGCACCCCTGCATAAAAGAAGATTTAGTGTTTTTTTTTTTTTTTTTGAATGGACTTGAATGAAAGCCCTTTTTCGGTGAAAGCACTTTCGTTAAAGTGCGTTTGGGTATTGTGGATTTGGACTGTTGAACTTTTGTTCAGTAGTCCTAGATCCATATTATATATATATATATATATATATATATGTATGTATAAATAGATGTGTGTGTGTGTGTGTGTGTGTGTTTATATATATATGTATATATATATATATATATATATATATATATATATATATATATATATATATATATATATATATATATATATATATATATATGTATGTATATATATATATATATATATATATATATATATATATATGTATGTATATATATATATATATATATATGTGTATAAATAGATGTATGTGTGTGTGTGTGTGTGTGTATATATATATATATATATATATATATATGGGTCTATCTTAGTACATCGACAATTCACAATACCGACAATGGATTAACCGACACGAGAATGTCGAAAGTCACGTCACCGACGCCAGAAGATCGACAAGGCAGAAGACCGACGGAGGAAGACACCGACGCTGAGAAGCTGCGCTGGGGAAAGGATATGTCAGTATGCGGTAGTGACGGACGATAGGGTGCGAGTAAGGTAAGTGTGCGATGCTGGTGTTTAGTAGGGGTAGGGGTGGGATAAGTGAGTTAGGGTTAGGCGGGTTAGGTGAGTGTGCAGTAAGGTAAGTGTGCGATGTTGGTGTTTTGTAGGGGTAGGGGTGGGATAAGTGAGTTAGGGTTAGGGCGGGTTAGGTGAGTGTCTGAGTAAGGTAAGTGTGCGATGTTGGTGTTTTGTAGGGGTAGGGGTGGGATAAGTGAGTTAGGGTTAGGGCGCGGGTTGGGTGAGTGTGCGATAGTGACGGACCTTAGGGTAAGGGTTTGGGTCAGGGTTGTAGATAGTTGTGTATGTATGGGTTAGTGTTTGTTTGTAAGGATTTTGGTGTGCTTGTGTTGTGTGTGTGGGTGTTGGATAGGGGATGTGTTTTGTTTGTTGGTATGATGTGTCGGGTGTATGCGATGTCGTGTTTGTGAACTGTCGATCTTCTGGCGTCGGTTAAATGACTTTCGATGTTTTGGTGTCGGTTAATTCGTTTTCGGTATTTTGAAATGTCGATGTACTAAGATAGACCCATATATATATATATATATATATATATATGTAAATGATGTTTCTATTCACACATGCATTTGTAGCTGCAGATGCCTGTAGCTATGTAACATACCTTCACACTAATATCCTACCATTATTTTAAAACTTATTTAAAGAGGAAAAAGGAAAATGTAAAAGTTCTTACTGTAGAAATTCTATTGCCTGACAAAAAAGCATTTACTACGAAATGGAAATGCTAATTTTTCCAAGAGCTCAGCAAAGCCTGGCATCCTAGCCTGTGTTCCGGAAGTGTTTTACTTATATCCAATGGCATCCAGACAAAACTAAATACTTTTGATTGCGAAATCATACTTGCTTAAGGTATTTTGAGTGATTGCTACTCTTTCCTGCTTTTATTTGCACATTTCACTGTATTTTTGTAAAAAAAAAAATGCTGCTTCACTCAATGCTAGTGCTGTAAAACTGTCTTGAAATTGCCTTCAGCAAAGGATTTACAGCTAGTTGTTTAATTGGTTTGTGGTAGCATTGCACTTGTGGGTCTCTTTTACTGTGTTTTTACATTATAAGGACTAGGTTTATTCATCTTGTGGCAGGAAGTGTTTGTCTGGTCTGTCTGAGTTGGGAAACACATAAAAGGGGGTATAGTGTGGTCATTTATAGGCTAGAGGGATCATTAGTTAGTTTTCTGTTTTTTCTGTGCTGCTATAAATTTGGCATTTTTGTGTGTAGCTGCTTACTCTACAACAGCAGTTAGTAGTGCCCTGTACAGTAGCAAGTATCTACAGATCAAATTTTCCCTGTAGAATGGTCTATAAAACTGTACCCTGTAAAGCAGTAAATATGGACCTAATATCCTGAATTCAGACAATCTTTGAGCAGATAGTTGGGTGTCAAGTGGCAATACCTATAGATTTAGTAGAATTCAGTATTGTGTAAACATTAAAGTTAGTAGAATTTAGTACTCTTAAGAATAATTTGCTGCTATAAAGCTATATAATCTGCACCAACAAAAGCACCGTTCACAGCTTTCTAACCCCAATATACCACCCCTTGTAGCTCTGCAGTCAAAGGACTGGACAGCATGGATATGCAATTTTCTAACATGTCTGTAGCCATCTTGGTGGATATGGGTATTTTGAAACAATGTAGTTGTCTCATGTTTACTGATAACTGCTTAATCCTTAAAGAAACAAAGTATGCACGAGGTATATGACACTGGAGGCTAAACTCTCCATAAAAGCACACACCATGTTGCTAAAACCATGCACACAACACCCACCTCACATAGCATACAGTGCACTCATAGACTAATGTACACCGAGGCACATAAAAGCAATCTTCCTAAGCAAGAAAGAATGCTTAGACTGCCCGTTGGCAAAGCTATGTTTCATCAAGCCCAAAACTGCTCAGAAAGAACAACACAACACCACACCACATATACAATCACACTCAATGGGGCCCCAAACACTAAGACCCTAAAGCAAGCAAACACACTTCCAAGGACTCTCATCATAGTTTGCTCCATTGTAAGTCATACCAATTCCCCTCTACCCAGGCTGAAGAAGGAGAAGATAACAGTTATCTGGAACTAGGACCACCAAATCACGCACAAACTCAAGTCATTACACAAATAGCAGTATGATTCCATTATAGTCCACTTATGCCAAACACTAAGCAGTCTTGAGACGCCTATGTATGCTTCCCAGCTGATACCATAAAGATAAGGCTGAATATCCGAAGAATACTTAAAAAACGTGTTTAATAAAATAACAAAATCAAGTGAACATCACATTTAGTTCAAGTTAAGCGCTTTCACCCGCTAAATTACGGGCTTCTTCAGAACTAAAAGTAATCCTAAAAACAGTTACAATTTAAAACCTTTTTGGCACCAAATACATGGCTACATTTAAAGTCACAAACACATACCAAATCAATAACAACATATTGTCCAAACTAATGATAATAAAACCAATATTCCATAATATAACGTACTCTGACATATAAAATTGCTAAAATGCATGTCTCATTAGAATTTGTCATCAATACATATTAAGCAGTGGTTTAAAAGATACAAAGTTGTTTAGTCCCGGGGGTGTTGAAGCATCTGTAAACAACTGCCACCACATTTCTTTATACAATAAAGATGTTTTAAAGTCTCCACCCCTGGGATTTATCTTAATACTATCTATTATGGCAAATTTAAAAGAATGATCTTCACCATATTTTTGAATGTGCCTATACAAGGCATTTTTTTCGTCCTTTTAATGCAATATAAATGAGCATAAATCCGCTTATAAAACTGCCTTTCAGTCTTGCCTATATAAAAAGCCATACATGTACAAAAATTGGCAATATATATAATACCTTTAGATTTACAGTTCCCCTGTTTAAATTTTATATAAGTCTTATTGATATTGCTTAATTTTATACCATCACCTTAATTTATAGTGTAGCATAAATTACACATGCCACACCTCTTTGTATGTTTACAACTGGGATTTGAAACTAATGGACCTCTTTCTAAATATTTTTTAATATTTGGTCCCATTTTGTTAACAAACAATGGATAACGTCCTACAATCCTCGTAACCTCATCATCGGCCAGAATTATGTTCCAGTTTGAAGTCATAATATCTTTAATTTTAAATGAATAAGGTCCATATTCAATAACACAAGCTCTACTAAAGTGCGTAGATCTCTCTAACGGTTTATTAAAACAGTTAACTGCGTTGTCATTATTATTAACATTAAAACCTAATAATGGGATATATTTTCTTCCCCATTCTTTTTTCACCTGGTTATTCACTTTAGACATCATTCGTGCGTCATAACTTCTTTCATGAAACAACGATGTAATAAATTCTGTTTCTTTCACCATATCAGTGTACAATGAAGTCATCCTAATAGCTGCAATTAGTTGTCCCCTAAATATGTTCCTCAACAATTTTTTAGGTTGGTTACTAGAATATTCCAAGTAACTATTTGAAAATGTGTTCTTTCTGTATAGTTTAGACTGAAAATGTTTTTCCATCCTTATAAATCCAAGTGTCTAAATAAGCCAGACCATCCATACTATTCTTGGAGGTAAATATTAAATAGTTACTACTAGAATTAATGTATGCTAAGAATTCATGAAGAATTTCCAAAGTACCACCCCATAATATGTAGATGTCATCCAAAAAACGGGAATAGTACTTAATGTATTTCATAAATACACTCTGAAATACTGTGGATTCCTCCCATTCCAACATGACCAGGTTTGCAAAAATGGGGGCACAAGCCACCCCGATTGCTACACCCCTGGTTTGTTTAAAGTATTCACCCACATAAAAAATATAATTATGTTCAAGGACTATACTCATCATATCAGTGAGAAGACGAGCTTTGTCCCAATCTATATCTGCATATTTGTTAATACTGTCGGCAAATGCATTTAAACCCTCGTTTTTCGGTATGCAGGAGAATAAGTCAATAACATCAATGGTGACAAAAATAATATCATCCTTATATAAATTAATAGGAAAATTCTTCAGAAATTCCCAAGAGTCTTTCACAAGATGCAGAATTTTATTGTATATGTGTTTTAAAGAAACATCAACTGCAACTCCTAAAGGGAAGGTTTTAGATCGACTGCCAGATACTATGGGACGAAATGGTGGATCATCTTTCTGTTTGTGAATTTTAGGAATACCTACCAATGAGGAAGCTACAGAGTATTCAACCTTTAAATAATTATAAGTATCAATAGTAATCCGATTGTCTATCCAAAATTCTTCTATGTGTAAATCTATTCTCCTGTACGCTACATTTACCTCATTTAAAGAAACTGTTTCATAATTTCCGGATGAGTGTAATAAATCAAAAATTTTGGAGGCATATACCATATTGTCGTATATCACAATATCTCTCCCTTTATCAGGTTTCATTACGCAAATAGTTCAATCATTTCTCATATCATTCAACAATTTTATTTCGTCCCCTGATAAATTTGACTTCAATTTACTGTCACCTTTCCTATTCTGTAACTTATATATCTGTTTAGTAACAGCTTTATCATATATATTGTAGGATTCATCAATGGCATAAAGTTACTTTTCTTTTTTAATGCTTTAATACCTGTATCTGAGTTAAAAGCTTGTCTATCAGAATTCCGGAACATCACTGCCAAATTGAGTTTTCTAATATATAATTTAATTTCACTGAGACAATCTACTATTTTAAAATTAGTAGTTGGTACATATTTCATACCTTTAGAGAATAGATGGAAGTGGGTGGTATTGAGTGGAAGCTCAGTGTAATTATACATTTTAAAGTTTTTGTAACTGTTAATAACACCTTCCCTAAAAATAATCTGGTCATCTCTACTTATTGGATTGTGTACAACCCTGTGAACATCCAATGTTGGTTTCACCAATGGTTGTTGTACTCCACATTCCTCTGTATTTTGCCATTTCGATAATATTGTTGTTTCTTCCAGTCCCCCCCCCCCCATTTCCAATCTCTCTGTTGGTGCTGTTGCCCTTTGTCCTGAAAATTTGAATCTCTCTCTCCTTGATTGGTATAATCATTATCAAAATCAACATGTGTAGTGTCGTAGCTGGGAACAGGGAATTTGTCCCAACTATAAATGACACCTTTTTTATACTGTTCCATATCTCGTTGTAATTTTTTATTTTTCCTACTGTGTGCTTTTTTACAATTAGCCTCAGCCATATTAAATTGTTTTACGTATAACTTTTCTCACTGCATAAATAACATATCCTTCACAATCAGTTCATTTAACTTTTCTACTTCATGCATAATTTTAACCAATTTTTCATCATTATATTTGATCAACTTTTGCATGAATTGAATACCATTTAATGGTTGGATTAACATTACCATCATTTACTGTGTTCTGTTGTTCTTGCTACGCCAAACATTTTTTTCCATTTAACAGTTTACGGTATGGAGTCTGATCGGGACGCAGAATTGGAAACAACACCGGTAATTGAGCCTTTGACTATGCACAAGTTGCAAGCTGAACTCAGCGAACTCAAGGGCGAAGTTTACAAATTGACTTCACTGCTGACCATTACTGGATTATACAAGCAAGGCAACAACCTTATAGGGAATAATGATGGTAATGTTAATCCAACCAAACATTTAGTGGAAGTACATTCCACTTCAGACAAATCTGATAAAGTTTTGGATGATCGTAAACACAGAGTTGAGCACACCAGTCTTAACAACAGTAATGAAGGCTTCACCATGCAATCTTTTGGGTCACCTGGAATACCTAATGGGCAAGGAATCCGATGTGGAGGTATTAATTTGATTGACTTACCGATACACTTTCCGCACAACACACAGCGGAACAGCAGCAGGATGGGTGTATCGGATTATACCTTTGATTTTTCTTTTGTAGATTCGGACGAAGAAGCAAAACAGACTGGTGCAAAACCTAAACGAACAATGCCACAGAGAACATATGTTCAAACAGGGGGCACTTATCAGAGTGACAAAGGTACTGTTTTTACACAAGAACTTCCTAATACTATTAGTAATAGTAAACAGGACAAACACATTTATTTAAAGAATTTTTTGGAGTGTAATTGTGGGTTTGAAACTAATAGTCATGAAGAAGTTTCAAACACAGAAATGCTATTTAAGGGAACTTTAAAAGACTTTATATACACTTTGAGTAAGAAATTAAATAGTATCAACAGTTTGAAGTTGGACAATGCATATTTGTTGAAATGTATAAAGTCTGGTATAGTACCTATGGGGTTGAGATTTTTTAAGTATCCGATGGGTTTGGTTTTAAATGACAATATTAAAGCTGATTTCAACAGTTTTTTTTTGATCAAGTTGGTATTCAATTCATGCAAAAGTTGATCAAATACAATGATGAAAAATTGGTTAAAATTATGCATGAAGTAGAAAAGTTAAATGAACTGATTGTGAAGGATATGTTATTTATGTAGTGGGAAAAGTTATACATAAAACAATTTAATATGGCTGAGGCTAATTGTAAAAAAGCACATAGTAGGAAAAATAAAAAATTACAACGGGATATGGAACAGTATAAAAAAGGTGTCGTTTATAGTTGGGACAAATTCCCTGTTCCCAGCTACGACACTACACGTGTTGATTTTGATAATGATTATACCAATCAAGGAGAGAGAGATTCTAATTTTCGGGACAAAGGGCAACAGCACCAACAGAGAGATTTGAAATGGGGGGGGGGGGACTGGAAGAAACAACAATATTATCGAAATGGCAAAATACAGAGGAATGTGGGGTACAACAACCATTGGTGAAACCAACATTGGATGTTCACAGGGTTGTACACAATCCAATAAGTAGAGATGACCAGATTATTTTTAGGGAAGGTGTTATTAACAGTTACAAAAACTTTAAAATTTATAATTATACTGAGCTTCCACTCAATACCACCCACTTCCATCTATTCTCTAAAGGTATGAAATATGTACCAACTACTAATTTTAAAATAGTAGATTGTCTCAGTGAAATTAAATTATATATTAGAAAACTCAATTTGGCAGTGATGTTCCAGAATTCTGATAGACAAGCCTCTGATAGACAAGCTTTTCACTCAGATACAGGTATTAAAGCATTAAAAAAGAAAAGTAACTTTATGCCATTGATGAATCCTACAATCTCCATGTATGACAAAGCTGTTACTAAACAGATATATATGTTACAGAATAGGATAGGTGGCAGTAAATTGAAGTCAAATTTATCAGGGGACGAAATAAAATTGTTGAATGATATGAGAAATGATAGAACTATTCGCGTAATGAAACCTGATAAAGGGGGAGGTATTGTGATATACGACAATATGGTATATGCCTCCAAAATTTTTGATTTATTACACTCATCCGGAAATTATGAAACAGTTTCTTTAAATGAGGTAAATGTAGCGTACAGGAGAATAGATTTACACATAGAAGAATTTTGGATAGACAATCAGATTACTATTGATACTTATAATTATTTAAAGGTTGAATACCCTGTAGCTTCCTCATTGGTAGGTATTCCTAAAATTCACAAACAGATAGATGATCCACCATTTCGTCCCATAGTATCTGGCAGTCGATCTAAAACCTTCCCTTTAGGAGTTGCAGTTGATGTTTCTTTGAAACACATATACAATAAAATTCTGCATCTTGTGAAAGACTCTTGGGAATTTCTGAAGAATTTTCCTATTAATTTATATAAGGATGATATTATTGTTGTCACCATTGATGTTATTGACTTATTCTCCTGCATACCGAAAAACGAGGGTTTAAATGCATTTGCTGACAGTATTAACAAATATGCAGATATAGATTGGGACAAAGCTTGTCTTCTCACTGATATGATGAGTATAATCTTTGAACATAATTATATTTTTTTATGAGGGTGAATACTTTAAACAAACCAGGGGTGTAGCAATGGGGGCAGCTTGTGCCCCCATTTTTGCAAACCTGGTCATGTTGGAATGGGAGGAATCCACAGTATTACAGAGTGTATTTATGAAATACATTAAGTACTATTCCCGTTTTTTGGATGACATCTACATATTATGGGATGGTACTTTGGAAATTCTTCATGAATTCTTAGCATACATTAATTCTAGTAGTAACTATTTAAAATTTACCTCCAAGAATAGTATGGATGGTTTGGCTTGTTTAGACACTTGGATTTATAAGGATGGAAAAAATTTTCAGTCTAAACTATACAGAAAGAACACATTTTCAAATAGTTACTTGGAATATTCTAGTAACCACCCTAAAAAATTGTTGAGTAACATATTTAGGGGACAACTAATTAGAGCTATTAGGATGACTTCATTGTACACTGATATGGTGAAAGAAACAGAATTTATTACATCGTTGTTTCATGAAAGAGGTTATGACGCACGAATGATGTCTAAAGTGAATAACCAGGTGAAAAAAGAATGGGGAAGAAAATATATCCCATTATTAGGTTTTAATGTTAATAATAATGACAACGCAGTTAACTGTTTTAATAAACCGTTAGAGAGATCTACAAACTTTAGTAGAGCTTGTGTTATTGAATATGGACCTTATTTATTTAAAATTAAAGATATTATGACTTCAAACTGGAACATAATTCTGGCCGATGATGAGGTTACGAGGATTGTAGGACGTTATCCATTGTTTGTTAACAAAATGGGACCAAATATTAAAAAATATTTAGAAAGAGGTCCATTAGTTTCAAATCCCAGTTGTAAACATACAAAGAGGTGTGGCATGTGTAATTTATGCTACACTATAAATTAAGGTGATGGTATAAAATTAAGCAATATCAATAAGACCTATATAAAATTTAAACAGGGGAACTGTAAATCTAAAGGTATTATATATATTACCAATTGCTGTACATGTATGGCTTTTTATATAGGCAAGACCGAAAGGCATTTTAATAAGCGGATTTATGCTCATTTATATTGCATTAAGAAAAAGGACGAAAAAAATGCCTTGCATAGGCACATTCAAAAATATGGTGAAGATCATTCTTTTAAATTTGCCATAATAGATAGTATTAAGATAAAACCCAGGGGTGGAGACTTTAAAACATCTTTATTGTATAAAGAAATGTGGTGGCAGTTGTTTACAGATGCTTCAACACCACCGGGACTAAACGACTTTGTATCTATTAAACCACTGCTTAATATGTATTGATGACAAATTCTAATGAGACTTATGCATTTTAACAATTTTATATGTCAGAGTACGTTATATTATGGAATATTGGTTTTATTATCATTAGTTTGGACAATGTGTTGTTATGTGATTTGGTGTGTGTTTGTGACTTTAAATGAAGCCATGTATTTGGCGCCAAAAAGTTTTTAAATTGTAACTGTTTTTAGGATTACTTTTACTTCTGAAGAAGCCCGTAATTTAGCGGGTGAAAGCGCTTAACTGGAACTAAATGTGATGTTCACTTGATTTTGTTATTTTATTAAACACGTTTTTTAAGCATTCTCCGGATATTCAGCCTTATCTTTATGGTATCAGCTGGGAAGCATACGTAGGCATCTCAAGACTGCTTAGCGTTTGGCATAGCTATTTTCTTTACTGTGTCCTGTTGTTCCTGCTACGCCAAACATTTTTTCCATTATAGTCCACTTAGGTGTTATGTGCTGAGATGTACATCTCTGAACTGTATGAAGAGATACACAATGGAGCTCTCAGACTATGAGTCTCAGGCTGGTATAAGCTTAGCATTGAGCAGCATATTACCATCATCGAGGATGATGCCGCATTATGAGCAAAAGATGTTTGATTTTAATAATTGTCTGTCTTTCTTATGTCATTCTAAAGGGATCCAATATTTGTGAGCTTGGGAGGACGGGTTAACAGACCATGTTGCTTTTCCAAGGATGGTCTGCACCTGTCCCTCTTGGCTTTTGAATTCTGGATAAAACTTTATCCACCCTCATAGTGCCTTTTGAAGGCAATACCAAATTGACAAACCTACTGACACAACAAAATCACCTGAAGCTCAGGGGGTTACTGCTCAGTGTCAGGAGCCTAAATAAAAAAACTACACCTCTTCCAAGTCTTCCTCACACTTGAGAATATAGTCACCTGCTCAGTTACTGAAACATGGTTTAAAGTGGCATAGAGTACCCCAGCAGTGCAAGATTTCAGTGTCTTCCACACTTTTAGATTACTAGCTGCACAGACAAGGTCTAACATTGGAGGTGCCTTGATATACATCAATAACAAGGAAGGTTGGTCAAACAGAATGATGTACAGGAGTTTCTCCATGTGTAGATCACCATAGACAAAATCCTGTACAATATCCTAACCAGCTATAGGTCACCCGCCATGTCTACAGAAGCTCACAATACATTATTCAACCTATTAGAAGCAATTACCATCCAACCTAACACCCTACTGATGGGAGACTTTAATTACCCTCTGTAGACTGGGAATCCAAGATGGCCTGAAATCCACAGGCACAGAGATTCCTGGAGTTTGTAAATACACAGAGATTCCTGGACTTCATAAATACAAACTCCCTGACCATAATGAATATGCCCACTAGAGGTTCCAACATACTAAAACTCATACTGACAGATATGATAGAAAGCTGCATCCCCTCAATGTTTTGTTTCCCCCCTAAGGTCAGACACCATAAAGCTGTTTTCTTTGAAATCAAAATAAACTCTGCAACGCCAGTAAAAGCCAGTAACAGTTATGAACATTATAAAGGCAAACTACCTTTTATTAAGTGATGGTTTGTCAAAAATCACTGCCTCTCCAAACCCAAAGAGCACATCCGCCTACCTGAATTGCTCTGAGAAACTCTGGTACAGCTACGTCAGTGGCTACAGAGAGGCTGCTGTACATACCAGAAGTCAGCCTAGAACTAGCTCCGGAAACAAACTATCCTGGTGGCATTCCAAATTAAACAAGGATATACAATAAAAGGAAAAAGAATTATAGCAAAAATCAGGAAGGGTAATTATGTCAATTATCTCATCAAACTAAATAGACAACTAAGAGGGCTAATTAGGTCAAACAAAGCCAACTTTCAGGTTAAGATAGTCTCCCAGGTGAAAGATAACCATAAGACTTTCTTCAGCTATGTCGGAAACTTCAAGGGGAGCACACAGCAACTGGTAATTAATGATGCCGCATTCACCAAGCCTAATGATATAGCAAATCTGTTAGCAGACAAATTCAGTTTCAGCTTTACCCCCTTCTCACCCCAACCATCCCACAAGGAATACCCTCAAACATAACCCTTCCAAATACAATTAGGGAGCATGTACTGGCTGTACTCACTAAAGCCAAGGACACAGCCTCAATGGACCTCAATAACATCCTAGGATTCCTGCAGAACAGTCTAAAATATGAGTTATCAGGACCCATGTACTCAGTGTTTAACTATAGTTTTTAAGTAGGGTTTGTGCCATAAGATTGCAGGACTGTGGTGGTCATTTCCCTCATAAGGGAGGACCGTCCACATATCTTGGAAACTACAGACCTATTAGTCCAACTACTTTTATTTGCAAAACCATGGAAAGAATTGTCATGGAAATTATCAACAAGGACATAGGAAACCCCCAGACACTGGCTAGATCCCAGTTTGACTTTGTTAAAGGATGGTCATGCTTACTGGACCTGGTGAACTTCTTTGAAAAGGTCACTAAGGCAATGGATGAGGGGGTGCATACTGCCTACCTAGATTTGGCCAAAGAATTTGATACAATACCCTACTTGGGCTTTGTCAACAAACTTATGAAACTAGGTATAAACCTCTTTATAACATGCTGGATACCTAGCTGTCTCACAGATAGGACCCAAGAGGTTAGGATCAGTAATGCCACATCCACAAAGTGGCCGGTCACCAGTGGAGTCCCTCAGGCTCTGTGCTGGGCTAGCTGTTGTTTGACATCTACTTCTCAGAGGTCAAAGCCAATGTCAAAGACCTTTAGCTGACTAAGTTTGCAGATGATTGCAAACTGGGTGCAGTCATTGAATCTCCTCAAGATGCGAACATCTTTTGGGAAGGACTAACACAGGCAAATGGTTGGTGCCAAAGCCAAGGCTTAAAAACTCACTGCTAAGAAATGGACTATAGTACCTTTTGGCAAGTTGGCCACCCCAGGGTAACTATGTTATCAGTAAAAGACCCCTAAAAGTTGATTCACTAGTCAGAGAGCTAGGATCTCATGCAGATAGTAACCTAGCCTTCGACCAACGTATGTCCAAAGTAGTAAGAAAATCCTTCCATGTTGCTCAGTTAAGTAAGGGCATAGCATCTAAGTCCAGAGAGGTCATTGTACCACTGTACACGAGGATCATCAGACCTATCATATAATATAATGACCCCTTTGGTATGTACCAGACCAGACACATGCAGCAACTGGAGCATCCACAAAGGTTCCTTACAAAAATAATACAGGAATTTTGTTCTTTGCCTAGCATACAAGGCATCCTTGAACCCTGTTTTGATGGACTTTTTGCTCATCCACAAAAAAAAAAAAACAGCATCATAACTACTAGAGCAAAACCCTACATTTTGCTTGCAACAGTAATAAGACATGTTGAAGAAACAAAGATGTTTCTCAGAGAATTCCCATTATCTGGAACAGGCTCCCCATCCATGTGAAGCGGAGCTTCTCCCTAACCCTGTTTAAATGCAACTTGGATCAATGAATGGGTAAGTGAAAATTCACCCCTGGTCTGGTGCCTATGTCTCTGGACAGAGGTAGTCAGTGAATCACCCCCTATACAAATCAAGTTATTTGGTTACATTTGGGTTGCACAGCTAGGCTTGTAAGGACCCTAGTGGTTGTTAGTGCAGTGTATACCTATGATCCTATGAACCTATGAAAATCTAAACCAGTTGTATTTGAAGTATTGAATATTGTAAAAGAGATAAAAGAATTAGAAGAGGGCTCTTTAGAAAAGGGAAGGAGCAAATTACATAGAAATAAATAGAAATTATGGGAACAGTACATACAGAATAATGTTCAGGAAGAATGAGGTTTATGGAAAGCAGGAATTGAGCAATTATGTAATGTTGGACTGATTGATAGCTGTTATAAAAAGTAAATGTGTATGTAATAGATAATGCATGACAACATATTAATATGGCTTGTTTTCCTTTATATTAATGTAAGTGTGCCTGTGTCTTAAGTGATAATTTAATAAAGGTGTTTATCTTAGATCAAGATTATCATTTTTAATCTGTAATCTACTAGCATGCCCACTGTTAGAATATTGTTATTCAAAGCATAGCCACAATCGTGGGTATTTATACTAAAGAGTAAGACCATGCTCTTCTTAGTGTCAGATCATGTACCACAACTTCCAGACTTTCAAACAAGATTCACATTAGAGATGTTAATGGCAATGCCACTAGTTTTTGTATCATCTGTAAATTTACTCAACCATGGGTTTTCTAAAATTGGCATTCCTAAAATGAATAATCCAAACAACAGTGGACCCAACATGGATCCCTATTTTCATATTAGCAGAGAATTTATTTTGCAGCCTTACACATCTCCTTCTGGCAACCAGCAATTAAGATATCTAAAAATATAAGAGTTAACATTGAACTTGTTGAAGGCCACAGTAGTCTCAAATATGTGGAACTTTGCTGAACGCCGTAGCAAAATTCAGGTATATCACATCTTCAGAAAAATCCATATCCAGAGAAGAAATTATACTAAGATAAATGCTAAACAAATTTATTCCCACAGATGTTCATGTTAATAGATGGTCATACCCATGGATGTCTCTGATGTAACCAAATAACTTATTGATCTTTCAACGCACATTTTAAGTATACCTATTAGAATATTGGGTCTATAGTTATCTGCAGAAGAAGTAAAATGACATTCTAAAATAGGGACCACTACCTTTTCCATTCACCAGGAGCAAAACCACACTCTATTGATTTCTTGAACATGTTAGCTAAACATTGCATTAGTGATTCAGTAATATTACATAGAAAGTAATTATTTAAACCATAATGACCATATAGCAGAAGGCTGATTAATTACCTTAGTTACCCTAAAAACATTATTTAATGAAATAATTAGTCACTCTTCCATTCCTTTTATTTGCACTCTTGACACCTTCTTTCCAGTAGTAGAATTACCAAAGATTTTATCCACAAATATATTAACTAACATTTCAAGCTCACTTACTATGGCATCTTGGAAGATGATGTTAATATTTGATAACTCATTCTTCCCATATGCTCTCACATATATAAATAAAGCCTTGTCATTTGTAGATGAGTTGATAGAAAGTTGCTTCTCATGGGAACATTTACTTCTAAAAGATCTGTTTACTGTTTTGTAATTAAGATGGTTTTCAGCATTAGGAAGTTTTTTTCTATTTTAACCCCAACCGTTTTAGATCTGAAGCTAGTCAGTCTGTTTGTCCACCAATGGGGAAATCATTTAGACTTAATTTTGACTAATTCCATTGGAACATATTTATTAATAAGACTGTATATAAATCTGTAAAACAAATCCCAGCCAATATCTGTACTCTAATAATTCATCTGTACTCTGACCATTCATTGTTCTCTCCCACTTCCAACTATTTCTTAAACAATAGCGTCAAAATTAGCACTATAATTTTTCCTGGAAAGTAGTTCTTGATAAGCTCTCCAAACAGTAGGTACCTTCACAGGATGCACAACAATGATCAGAACAACGCAGTTCAGCGCCAGTGAACCAGTTGATGTCCTGAAGCTGCTTTTGATCCAAATTACATCAAGGGTCTTACCCATCCAAGTTACATCTGTTGCCACTTGAGTATAAATATGTACAAACTCTTGTCAATTAAATTTCAGTTATCTTTAAGCTGGAGGAAGGGAGACTCCAGTTAACATCTGAAGCATTAACATCACCTATAACAATGTCATATTTATTATTAAAACAGTTTTGTATGCATTGATCAAACTGCATATCACAGTTCATTTTCAGATTTGGAGATTTATAAAAGAGGGCCACATTCAATTTATACTTTCCATCAGATAACCCTAATAATGATAAGTTCATAGTTATCATAAGATTGAATAGTATCAGAAATAAACTAGGTTAACATAAAAAGGAAACACTGCATCGTGTTTTTTAAACAACTTCATTGAATTATTACTTGTGGTATAGACAAACTTACATTTATATAAAATAAAATAAACCATATTTACTTGTTTACATTTGCAATTATGCATCACTTACATTCTTTGTACACTATAATCAATCCACCATTACATAAATTGGTCAATTCATGTCTTCCCTTAACCGTTATTCCTCTTCTAAAAATTTTCTGCATGTGTTATTCCTACAAATTTAATTTTTCTGTGTAATTTGCACCTTCTCTTTTTTATAGATTCCATTTAAAGTTAATTTATATTTATTACAATATTCACTACTTCAAATGCTGTTTCTTTAGACTTTGAGTCCCATTTTCTAGTAAATTGCTTTCTGACCGCCATAAGAATTAATTGATATGACTGAGTTGCACAAGCTTGATATAAAAATGAATCAGCCAGCCTCTTCAAGCCAAAGTTGTAAAAAAGTTTAATGAGACACAGTATACAGAAGTTTAGTGCTTTCGTTCCACACTGGGAACTTCATCAGAGCAAATTATACAATGCAATCACCATTTATATATACCCATAAAAAAACAAATCATCCAGAAATCACATGACATCTGAAACATTTAAAATGTGTCAAATAAAATAAAGTATTTTTTTCATGTACCAATAACACAAATATATATGTGCTAATATTATTCAAACGCTTGTCGAATTTTTCATTTTTAAAACAGGAACAATTCAGGCCCATTGGGACATAGCATCCAAACTTATTTGCCATTTTAGCTCTTGTGTGTTAAGATGCTCATCCAAAACCTTGCCTTGCACATCTTTCTTTATCTTATCAATAACCAAAAACCCAAAACGATGGTTTTCATTCACTGAAATGTGTTTAAACATAGCAGTAGTAGATTTCTTATTCTTAATATCATTTTTATCCTCTTAAATGCGTTTTTTTAACCACCTGGATGTTTTCTCCACATACTAAGCAGGGCACTGTAAACATTTGACCAAATATACTACATTAATAGAAGTACAATAAAAATGACCCTTAACTTTGTACTCTTTATCCTGGATATTAAAATTATCCCTTACCAAAATATTTTGGCAATGTCCACATCGCCCACATTTAAAGGGGACCTTTTTACTTAAATAGGACTTGTGAAATTTTTTACTGTCCAGTATCTGTTTTAATGATCTGTCCTTTCTATATACTATAGTGGGGCCAAACCCAAATTTTTCACAGTACATAGAATCAACTGTAAATAATCTCCAGTTCTTATTTAACACCACTGAAATGTTAGTGCTATCCAAAGAATAGGTGGTAATGAAAGAAACTTTCCCTAATTCTTTATTATTATTACTAGTTTCCTGATGGTCATGAAAATTAATGGAATTATTCAAAATCGAGGAAACATATCCAAATTCCTTTTTGTTATAACCCCTGTTTTTATTTCAACCATAAAACCTTCACGATAACCCCTCTTTTTAAACATTTCCATCAGGTGGTCACATTCAGTGTTAAATGTATTATCATCAGAAATCATCCTTGCCAGCCTAACAAGCTGGACTTTCATTACTGACTTTTTCTGATGCTTGGGATGCCAACTGGAATAATGCATATAATTATCGGAGAATGTAGACATGATAAACTGTGGAAATATATTGACCACTTTCCAAGTTCTTACTTATTAACACATTCAGAAAAGCCATCTCACATAAATCATATTTCAATGAAAAAGTCAAAAAGTCTACTGTATTGTTAATATAATTTAAAAATTCTAAAAGTTTTTCCTCTGAGTCAATCCACAGAATAAAAATATGGTCCAAGAAACGTGTAAACAATGACCAACAGTTAACAAACACACTTTTCGTTATATATTGATCTTCCCATTCAGCCATTACAAAATTAGCAAACATAGTGGCGTAAGGCATTCCCATAGCTACTCTGGTCACTTGCCTAAAAAATGCCCTTCAAAGAACAAAAAATTGTTCTTTAATACAATTTCCATAAGGATGGTCAAAATATAAACCCTGTTTGCATTAAATTCTCAATTTTTTATTAACTGTTGTTCCAACCATTGTAAACCCACCTCATGTAGAATGACCAAAAACAAATTGTTTATGTCAATAGTAACAAAAAAATGATTGTGGGCTAAAATCCACCCTATTCATGAGTTGTATAAAGTGCCAAGAATCTTTACAAATTTGTGTGACTTTGAAAACATTGTTTTTGTCTATCACATCCAAAAATGTAGCTATAAAGGAGGTCTTGGACCTCTTTGCATCTACAATTAGTCTAAAAAGAGGGTTGGCCAATACTCTTCTGCAATTTCGGAATGCCAAAAATAATAGCTACTGCTGGTTTTTCATTTAACATATATTCATATTTATCTATTAAACCTTCCAAAAACAAATGAAACAGTAAAGCATCAATCTTTGCATATGCTATGTTGATTTTGTTAAGAGATGAAATAGCATAAGTATCCTCCATAAGTAAACAATTCATGGTATTCACATAATCAGTTTGATTCATTACTGCCAAACACCCGCCCTTATCAGGCTTCATTACCATTATAGTTTCATCCTCCACAATATCTTTCACTAATCTGGATTCTAGTTTTGTTAAATTAATATAAGGTACATGACACTTACATTTAAAAATGTCCCCAATATGCATTTCTTTTTTTTAGATGTGACGATAAGCAAGAATGATGAGGGTGGTATCATACAAGTAGGCATACTAAGGAATGTTATCATCCACTGTACGTTCATTGTATGAGTATGCACCCCAGGCATATCTTTAAGAATGTATTGAGGAACCAGACTATGAGGGTGTCCAGGATGGCCGATAATGATCATGATTTAATGAAAGATCTAAGGCAGTTAGAAGTTGATTTTAATAGTAGAGGTTATAATTGTAAGGATATCAAAGCAGCATGTACCCAAGCCATTGAATTGAGAGGGACTAAGGTGAAACCTTATTTCTCTAACAGTTTACATAGAGATAAGGATGATATTTCTAATAACAAAAAATTCACCTTCTTTCCTTTGAAATATACTAGTGATGATAAAGAATTGAGGAGGAATATTAACAAACATTGGCAAGTTTTACAAACAGATAGTGAAATAGTCAGATAGTAGGAGAGGGACCCAAATTTAATTATAGGAAATCACGTTCTTTAAAACAAAGGCTATGCTATCTGAAAAATATTAGTGAGCCACTGACTAATAGTATGCAGCATGGGACCAGATCATGTGGGAATTGTACCTTCTGTGTTTAGATTGATACGTCCCTCTCTTTTAAACACCCTGACACAACAGTTCAATATGATATTAGGGTCAATGTAGACTGTAACACCAAGAACTTAGTATGCTTATTGCAGACTTTGTAAGTCGTTCTGTGTAGGGAAGATGAATAGACGTCTTAAAGAACGCATAAGGGACCATCTATATTGTGCCCAGAAAGGCCATACATATAGTGCAATAGCTAAACATATGTTAACCAAGGGCAATGGCCATGAGTTTAAGTTCATGGAACTATCTGTTATTGATGAGGAACTTAGAATGGGCAGTTTAGTGAATAACACTGAGGAAGCTAAGCTTAGATTGATTTTGAGGCTCGGAGCACATAAATATAGTGGACTTAATGTGTATGCCTCCATTAAGCCCAAGCTCAGAGCCAGGGAAGTTGCTGAAATGAAAAGTAATATATATATATATATATATATATATATATATGTGTGTATATATATATATATATATATATATATATATATATATATATATATATATATATTTTTTTTTTTTTTTTTTTTAACAACAGTAAGCTTTTTTGGTTTTATGTCTTTAAGGCTTTAATTACTCAATTGATGTTATGTATTGGTTGGTTAATTTGAAATGCAATGTCATTGATTTGTGTATATATTTTAGATTTGGTCTGTTAGTTAGTATTGGTGTGATGAACCAAATTATTTTGTGAAAACGCTCACCCACGTTTTTGGATTTTATAGGTATTAAATTACGTTTTAGCCAGTGCATTTCTTTGTGCCGGTCCCAAGCCCGGATAAATGGGGAGGGTTGCGTCAGGGAGGGCATCCGGCGTAAAACTTCACCAAATCATTCATGTGGACAGCAAAATAAAAAATATTTACATACCGGATCGATCGAGGCCCGGGTTAACAATGACCGCCACCAGTACTGTTAGTCAACAGGGTGCTGGCGGAAATTGGGCTACTGTTGGCCGAAGGAGGAGAAGAGGGGGAAGGCATGTTCGAAGGCAGGAAGAGAGGAGAAAGGCTAGGACTGTGGTAGTGAGGGTCGGAACTTTGAATGTTGGCAGTATGACTGGTGTAGGGAGAGAGCTAGCCGATATGATGGACAGAAAGAAGGATGGTATATTGTGTGTGCAAGAGACCAGATGGAAGGGGAGTAAGGCTAGGTGTATCGGAGGTGGGTTCAAATTGTTTTGTCATGGTGTGGGTGGGAGGAGAAATGACGTAGGAGTTATCCTGAAGGAACAGTATGCTAAGAGTGTTTTAGAGGTGAAAAGAGTGTCGGATAGAGTGATGTTTATGAAGCTGGAAATTGATGGTGTAATGATGAATGTTGTTAGTGCATATGTTCCACAAGTTGGGTGTGCGATGGATGAGAGAGAAAAATTTTGGAGTGAGTTGGATAAAGTGGTGATGACTGTACCCAAGGGTGAGAGAGTGGTGATTGGAGCAGATTTCAGTGGGCATGTTGGTGAAGGGAACAGAGGGGATGAGGAAGGGATGGGTAGGTATGGTGTTAAGCAAAGGAATGCAGAAGGTCAGATGGTAGTGGATTTTGCGAAAAGGATGGACATGGCTGTGGTGAATACGTATTTTAACAAGAGGGAGGAGCACAGAGTGACATACAAGAGTGGAGGAAGATGCACACAGGTGAATTATATCTTATGTAGGAGGGCCAGTTTGAAGGAGATTGGAGACTGTAAAGTGGTGACTGGGGAAAGTGTAGTTAGGCAGCATAGGATGGTGGTTTGTAGGATGATGTTGGTGATCAAGAAGAGGAGGAGGAGGAGTGTCAGGGCAGCACCAAGGATCAAATGGTGGAAATTGATAAAGGGTAATTGTGAGGTGGAGTTCAGAGAAGAGTTACCACAGGCACTGGGTGGCAGTGAAGAATTACCAAATAGCTGGGTAACTACAGCAGAGCTAGTACAGGAGACTGCTAGAAAGGTGCTTAGTATGACATCTGGACAGAGGAAGGACGACAAGGAGACATGGTGGTGGAATGAGAAAGTACAGGAGAGTATACAGAGAAAGAGGTTGGCAAAGAAGACGTTGGATTGTCAGAGAGATGAAGAAAGTGGACAGGAGTATAAGGAGATGAGGTGCATGGCAAAGAGAGAGGTGGTGAAGGCTAAGGATATGGCATATGAAGAGTTGTATAAAGGTTGAGCACTAAGGAGTTAGAAAAGGACCTGTACCAATTGGGTAGACAGAGGGACCGAGCTAGGAAAGATGTGCAGCAAGTAAAGGTGATAAAGGATACTTACAAGTGAGGAGAGTGTGTTGAGCAGATGGAAAGAGTACTTTGAGGGGTTGATGAATAAAGAGAATGAGTGGGAAGAGAAGGTTGGATGATGTGAGGATAATGACTCATGAAGTGAAATGGATTAGCAAGGAGGAAGTAAGGATAGCTATGAAGAGGATGAAGAATGGAAAGGCTGTTGGTCCAGATGACATACCTGTGGAAGCAAGGAGGTGTTTAGGTGAAATGGCAGTGGAGTTTCTAACCAGATTGTTTAATGAAATCTTGGAAAGTGAGAGGATGCCTGAGGAATGGAGAAAAAGTGTTTTGGTACCGATTTCTAATAATAAGGGTGATGTGCAGAGCTGTAGTAACTACAGAGGGATTAAATTGATCAGTCACAGCATGAAGTTATGAGAAAGAGTAGTGGAATCTAGGTTAAGAAGGGATGTGATGATTAGTGATCAGCAGTATGGTTTCTTGCCGGGAAAGAGCACTACAGATGTGATGTTTGCTCTGAGAGTGTTGATGGAGAAGTACAGAGAAGGTCAGAAGGAGTTGCATTGTGTTTTTGTAGACATAGAGAAAGCATATGACTGGGTGCCTAGAGAGGAGTTGTGGTATTGTATGAGGAAGTCGGGAGTGTCAGAGAAGTATGTAAGAGTGGTACAGGATATGTATGAGGGTAGTGTGACAGCGGTGAGGCCTGCGGTGGGAATGATGGATGCGTTTAAGGTGGAGGTGGGATTACATCAAGTATCAGCTCTGAGCCCTTTCTTATTTGCAATAGTGATGGACATGTTGACAGATGAGATCAGGCAGGACTCCTCGTGGACTATGATGTTTGCAGATGACATTGTGATCTGTAGTGAGAGTAGGGAACAGGTACAGGAGACCCTGGGGAGATGGAGATTTGTTCTAGAGAGAATAGGAATGAAGGTCAGCAGGACTAAGACAGAATATATGTGTGTGAATGAGAGGGAGGATAGAGGAATGGTGAGGATGCAAGGAGTAGAGGTGGCGAAGGTGGATGAGTTTAAATACTTGGGATCAATAGTTCATAGTAATGGTGAGTGTGGAAGAGAGGTGAAGAAGAGAGTAGAGGCAGGATGGAATGGGTGGAGAAGAGTGTCAGGAGTGATTTGTGACAGACGAGTACCAGTAAGAGTGAAAGGGAAGGTCTACAAGAGGGTAGTGAGACCAGCTATGTTATATGGCTTGTAGATTGTGGCATTGACAAAAAGGCAGGAGTTTGAGCAGGATGTTACAGAGTTAAAGATGTTAAGATTTGTATTGAGTGTGACAAGGGTGGACAGGATTAGGAATAAGTATATTAGAGGGTCAGCCCAGGTTGGAAGGTTTGGAGACAAAGCCAGAGAGGCAAGATTACATTGGTTTGGACATGTGCCGAGGAGGGATGGTGAATATATTGGGAAAAAGATGCTAAGGATGAAGCTACCAGGTAAGAGGAAAAGAGGACTGCCAAGATAAGGTTTATGGATGTGGTGAGAGAGGTCATGCAGGTGGTTGGTGTGACAGAGCAAGATGCAGAGGACAGGAAGAAATGGAAACAGATGATCCACTGTGGCGACCCCTAACGGGAACAGCCGAAAGAAGGTGATGATGATGATGATATACATTTTGCTGATGTGTTTCTTTTCCAACTGCTGTTTTGCAGATAGATTTTTGTTTGTTTGACTTGAACAGTTAATTGCCATTTGGTACTTTGTTTCTGAAATAAACTTCTGTGTACAGTGTAGTTCTCTAGGACATCAGTGCTTGTATGATTACTGCTTCCAAGTGCACATTTGCCCTGAGTAAATATTGCTCCTTTGTAAAAGACATAAATGACTTTCATCAAGCTGACATTCAGGCATTGACCATCATATTGCAGCATAAACTTTTCCATAAAAACGTGCACATACAGGACACCCGTGCAGTTGAAACACATAACCAGAACTATATAAAAAACTGTAGATCTTCATGATTATTTATGTCACATTGTGTCTTAGCATTTATTTTTTTCTTACAGGTTGCAGCATTTGAATATACTGTCTGGCTGCTAATGAGTTTTGTTTTTACAAGCAAGAAAAAAAAATGACATTATTTATTTATTTTTTTGCTGTTCCCAGAAAAATTATCATTTATTTTATTCTGAGCAGGTAGGTGCTCTATGCCATATAAGTTCTATTTTTTTGACTACACCCCACATATCATATGTAAATCAAAGCACAAACAATAGCAAAAGTAGTTATAATATATAGGACAAACAACAATTACTCTGTTGTGCAAGCAACAATATGAAACATCAGAAAAATTTCTAGACTGGGGTTCAGAGCAGGGGCTGTCAAAAGCAAACCTAATAATATGCCTAAAAAAGTTTTCACAAAATGTGCATGTGTTGACAATTCATAAGAGAATCACACATGTAACATGAGAGCTTCAAAGTATTTTGAATGGGTTGAAAGAGAGGTAATGGTTGCCTTAGGCCCCTTGCACACAAAACATACATGTGTTCCTTGATACACCTTCCTGATTGTATTAAATTATATTCCTTGTATAATACAGCACACCATACCTCTCAGCCACTTACAGCAAGAAATCTGGACAAAGCCATAAATAAAAGTAGGACAAAGGCTTAAAAATAGGGACAATCTTCAAATATTGGTCTTACAAACTTAGAAAGTGATAGAATAACGTTTTTGCATTAGCATGAATTTTTTTGAAGGGTATGAAGTCTGAAACTCAATTGTCTGTCATTATTTTCTAACTTCAGTCTTTAATGATTTGACACTAATTTGACAGAAAAAAAACAGAATTTTGTGAAAAACAGATCAAAAGTATGAGGCAAAAATCTGGTCATTCTGCGAAAATCTGTACAGTTCAGAGGTATGTGTAGGGTATGTTCAAAGCATTTGGGTTTTGATAAACTAGAAGTCCCTGAATCAAGTAGTTAGTGATCCCACAAGAAGCTAAAATACTTTTGTTCTAGTCTTCACAAATATTATCTCTGCCTGTTCCACTCTCCTAGTCTTTCATTCACCAATAATGTTGGACCACAGACTTGTGACATTTACTCTCAGAACCACCAAATCCCCTGAAACCAATGTCTCCTTATTTAAGGACTTAAGGGTGAATCCTGTACCGTTATATGATAAACTCTCTAAATTGACCAATGATATAATCATTGCTGACCCTTGACACATCAGCTAACTTCTGTAAGGAGTTATTTGCTCACTTAGACAGATGCACAAGTCTAGCAGTCCCAAATAGAGTGAACAACAATGTAAACTTTAAAAACAACCCCAACCCAGTAGCCACGCAACATAAATAAACTTTATAACAAGAAAACAATAACTCCTTAAACTATACGGTAAGGCTAGAACTACTAGGATGTGGATGGTAAAAAATACCATTAAGAAGCTGAAAAATACCATAAGAGTCAGTAAAACAACCCATGAAAAGAGATAAGCTATTGATGCAAAGGATAGCTATAAGCCCTTCTTTAGATATGTTAGAAAACTAAGAAATAATATTCAACATTGCTCTGAGCCTTTCCTTAATGAGACCCCACCCCACCCACTCTGACCTGAATGACATTGCAAATATACTGGCAAATAAGTTCATCTCAAACTTTACCCCCAAAACATTCAAATACCACTCATTCGGGAATGCCTTGGTCCCCTAAGGTCAGTAAGGAATAGTTAATTTAGATGTTACCAAAGACCAAAAACACTTCCTTCATACAATGTATCTGGTGGCTTAATAAACAGTGTTAGGTGTGCTCTCATTGAGCCACTCCTTAAATTGTTTAACCCAGGGTTAGCCATAGGCGATGTTCCCAAATCCTGGCACACAGCTGTGGTAATGCCCCTCCACAAGGGGGCAGTACCACAGACCCTAGAAATTATAAACCAATCAGCATTATAATATGTAAAGGTATGGAGTATATCATGACCATTCTCATTAATTATAACATCAAGCATCTTGTTGGGCTTCATCCACAACAGTGTAGCTTCATCAAGGGGACATCATGCTTGTTAAGTCTCATTAACCTGTTCAAGTTGGTCACTCAAGCTGCTGACAGTGGTTATGCTGTTCATACAGCTTAGCTCAATCTGGCCAAATCATTCGATACCCTACCTCATGCCAAAATTGTAAGGAAATGTTCGGCCTTAAACATAGATCCTTATGTGGTAAGATGGATAGCCATTTGGGTGAAAGAAATAAAAAGTAATGCTAAAGTAACCAGTGGAGTTCCCCAGGGATATGAACAGGGTCCTTTCATGTTTGACATCTACTACTGTGCACTCAGATCTGTCATCCAGGACCTTTGTCTTACCAAATTCACAAATAAGTGCAAACTGAGTATAATTGTCAAAATCCTCTCAGATATTTATACCTTTCAGGTAGAGCTTATTCTGTTTAATACCTAACGTATAAATAATGGACTAAAACTTAAATTAAAAAAGTATATTATTGTTTCTTTTAGAAAATGGCATTGGTCCACAACATGCTGTTTAAGTAACACATGATTATTAAATTCGTAGGTAGTCAGGGATCTGGGCACTCTTCTTTGATTATCACCATGTGGCAATTATAGTCAGGAAATCGTTCTGCATAGTACTACTCCTAACCAAAGGTATTTATTTTGCCTAGATCCAAAGATGTTATTATTCCCCTGTATTCATCACTGATCAGATCTGTTATATAGCACAACACTCCCTTTGGGATGTACATAACAGGATTCTGGGCATACTAGAACTAAGTCTGCTATTAAATTGCAAATATGGACATAAAGAAAGTGCTTACATCACTAAGAACTCAGATAAGAATGAGTGGGCAGCACTTCCTTTTGCTTTCAGAGTGACTATTCACTCAATGGCTAGTTCAAATGGATTATAATGAGGGGCTTTAACTATCACTTAGCAGCCTTATTACCCTTTCACTTAAAATGATTCTGGGATTAGTGGAACTGAGCCTGCCTCTAAGATGCAAAGTAGAGAAAGAGGAGAGAGTGTTACGTAGTGACAGTGGTACGACGGGCAGCACACTTGCTTTTGATGCAGAAGGCTGTGGGTTCTAATCCCACACAAAGTAGGTCAATTACTGACACTGCAGTGCTGCACTCTTGAGTAACTCATCCTTCAGATGAGCTGTTAAACTGCAGTTCCATCTGGTTAAGTTTGTGGTAGCTTCAGCGGATGTAAAGGATCCTGTAGCACCTATCGAAGAGTAGGGGAAATTCTCTGCTACTCTGACCAAATTTACCTTAGTATTATAAACATCACTTGAGGTTTTCCACTGAAAAGAAGCCACTAACCTTGTGGGTCTAACATTTAACAAAAGATAAATAAATAAAAAGACATTGTTAATTTCATAAAATGCTTAGATCTGAGGAGGTGGGCATAATTTCCTCATGTCATCAGTGTGGCTCTTCACCCTATGGCTAATTTTAATGTTTTGTAGTGAAGGGCTTTATCATATTAGTTCAAAACCTATCATCCTTTCTTTTACCGGCTTGTTTTCATTCCTGTAAACAGTCAAACCATATGCCAGTTTCACAGACACTGCTTAATTGTATGATATTCAATTCCCTCATTCATGGGATGGTTGTTTGTTGAAAAGTGTAACCCCACCCCCCCCCCACCCCCCCCACCCCAGCACACATAGGCCATCTTCACGAAACTAGACTGACTGGATGTGAAAATATTACAGTAATGTTTACTGAAGTAAGTCAGTAACAAATGACCAGATTACTAGAATAAATATGTGACTAAAAGTTAAGTGAGCAACAGACTGTAAATAAACAAGTCTTTATCAGACATATGTCTGGGAAGAAGAGGTCTATTTGGATATAGAGGCATGTTTGATATTTATGATCGATATTCAAAGTGCAGGAGAGACAGTTTGTATGCCATCATATCTGTTTAGCCAGATGACTGAGGGTTAAGTTATCATGTAATCAGCAACCCTGAGAGTGTTCTGACTGGGAACTGGGACAGTACAGTTCCTACGCATGGCAGATTGCGGGGTGTGCAAAGGTCAGAAAGAAGCAAGTAGCAGAGGAAAGTAAAAGACACTAGTGCTCGCTGTTAACACACCAGTGTTAAAAAGCATTACGCAGATCTCATGAATCTGCTCGAGGATACCTCATAGTGACATATACACCTTTCCTGTTATGCCTTGTAACAGCTACAGATTACATATTTTTTTTATCATTTGTTAAAATCCAGTTGAGATAAATTTGGGGGACTGAAGTTGTTAGCATACCATTATAAGCCAGAAAAAAATCAGGTATATTTTATTTGCATAGAAGTTTAGAGAAAAAGACTAATTGGCAATTTATTTTATTTCAATTATTCATTTATTTGGTAATCATCATACCTTTTAATCTCTTAGAGCAAGAAATATGGACAAAGCTGCAAAAAGAGTGACACTTCAATATTGCTCTTCCAAACTTAGAATGTTGGCAGATAACAGATTTTGGATAGCATGAATTTTCTGAAGGATGAAGTCTGAAAATCAAATATGTTATGCGACTTATGTCTCTGCAGCCTGCCATTATTTTCTAACTAAGATCTGCCACTGCCAGTGATTTGCCAGAAAACTGCAATTTTATGAGAAATGGACCAAAATATGAGTAAATCTGGTCTGGATGTTCTGCGAAAATAAATCTAGTATTTACTTTTTTTTCTTTTACCTGGAACAGGCGGAGGAAGTGGAACCACGATCGGAGGCATATTTTCTCATTTTCCACCTGTTACTGTGCTGTGAGTGTGAGCCTGAACTGTCTCTCTTGAGTTTATGACGTAATTTAAATATTTTAAAACAGCTTGCTGCTCTAGAGTTGTCTTCCACTTCTTTCCCTGGTTGCTGTGTGCTGCTGCCTGCTTGCTGCTACTTAAATCCGATTCTTTCACTCACTGTGAATGTGATACATGCAAATTGTGAATGAATGGGTCAGTTAATATGGACAGTAGAATTAGAAGGGTAAACAGAGTGCTGCAGACAGACGAGCCCTACCCTCACAGCCAAACTCCATTTCTGACAGACTGGCAGTCTGCCTTTTGAAGCTGATGTCATCGCACATGTCCTGCACGTGATGACGTCAGCACCAACTTTCAAAAAAAAAATTTGAAAAAAAAATGTGGGAAATTCATGAATTGAAGGGGCCACTCGGAAATTCGTGGCACCTCATTACCTTGCCCTCAAAACTGGTAAATAGCAAGGAATTTGGTACTGTTGAGAGGTATGTTTAGAATTCAGTAGTTGTCTTATATCATTTATCAGCTTCATAACTAAGTTCAAAAGTTTGTAATACAGGATGAATATCAGGATTGAATGTACTATATGTTCTCAATTCATCCTGAAGAATATAACTTGCAACTTGATCTTTTTCTTTATTACAACAATTAAAAAACAACTTTAAATTCAATTTCCGTACATACAGCTTAAGTTCCATTATTATATCTGTAATTTGCTCCCTTTTTGTAGAAAGAAACATAGTCCCTTTACAGAAAATATCTGCATGATCTCTTGTAATATGATGATTGCTATAATTAAACACTGGAAAGTCTTCACATGTATTTCTCACTAGCTCAGGAGACCGAAATGTTTGAATACTGGCCATGTTATTCACTACTTGTTCCTTGAGTTGTTGCCACTCTTCCTCTGTTGCAGTTGAAAACTTCTCTTGACATATGGCTCATATTTGGTATTGTTGTTCCTGCAGCTCTGAAGGCATTGTGATCCCTGTAATTCCCCCTGTTCTAAAGGGGGTTCACCACCTTCACTGTTATTATTTTCAGAATTTTCATAATTAACTAGACTAACATGCGAGCCATTATTTTGTAACTCCTTCCGTTGTTGGCCTCTAGGAGGTTTTGGATAGGCTATCCCTTTAGAATAATCAACTTTATTACTTTCAAGTTTCCTGAATTTCCTTTGCTGAATACTCGTACAAACAGAATCAATTGAAGAAAAAATATTATTATATTGTTGTTTATATTGAGAAAAAGACAGAACCTGAGTAATGGACAGATCCAACTGTTTAATTTCCAAATATAAGTTATCCATTTCTTTGATATTATACTTAATTAATAATTCCATTAATTCCCAGCCATGTCTATCAAACATTTCTCATTAGTATTTAAAAACATGCAGTCTATTTGGTCAGCCCAACCAGCGTGCCCGTTGTAAATCGAACATATACCAATAGAAAAAAGTCCAGCCACTTCCTAATTCAGCGGCCAGACTTTTCTGTTGTTATATGCTACTCAGAACAGACCAAACACAAGAAAAATCAGCTACGTTCTATAAAACTAAAGAAACAGAAACATAACTGATTTTTATTGTATTTCTTGCACTGTCTCAGTATACTGTCATACTTCTGAACTGTCAAGATGTTTGGAGGATGCCCACATTTTTGCCTTGTATTTAAAAAAAAAAAAAAAAAAAGCAATGGAGATTCTTTTTTTCTCTGTTACATCTGTTCAGCAGCACTGATGTACTGTGCAAGCATGGTTACCTAAGTCCCATATGGATGCACAGTACATCAGTAAACGTGGAAGAACCGGGACAAAATGCAGAGAAACACTACAGCACCATTATACAAAGACATTATTTAAGACAGGTAAACAATTTCTTTCTTAAATAATGTCATTGTATAATGGCAATAACCCACTCCTGCGTGTGGGTAATGCTGGGTTTATCCACGGTTGTCTTTGTTTAATCACGTGGGCTTCACCCTTGTGATCAAACCACACCAGCCTTGGGTAAATCTAGCATTACCCACACCCAGTCTTGGGTTATTGCTTAATTAACCAGTTAGTTGATATAATTAGAAAAACTCAAAGCTGGATCTACCCATATATCCAGGTCCTTAAATGAATCTACAGTTTCAGTATTTGTGTGCTGTATTATTTATTTTTATTTTTTTTATTTTACATTCGATAACCGGGAAAGTCCTTCTGGACTAGCAGTCCTTTTTCAGCGGAGGCCCAGAGAGAAAAGCTCCACATTTATGTACAGAATTAGAACAGCATTAGAACAGACATTAACATAGAATACCTTAAAGGGACAATCCCAGGGATTTTTTGTTTTGATCCAGCCTTTGTTTACTTTTCAAGTTTGGCTTTCTGGGCATGCTCACCTGTGGCTGAGGGGGGTAGGGGAAGTGTGCCTGCAGGAGGTTTCAAAGGAGTTAGCCACATTCCATCTCAAATTGCAGCTCTACTGACAACAGCTTTCCATGTGAGCCATTCATTGGTCTAATCTGTCCATTTTATCCATTCAGAAAAGTAGCCTTTCAGACATTTTACGACCAGACTGCTGCTGCTACTCTAGAAAGCACAGCAGTAATGCAATCCTTATAAAGGGGCATTATTTTGTTTCTAAAATCAGTTGCTTGCTAGACTATTTTGTTTACCTTTTAGTGTGGTGTAAGTCACATATAAACACAGAGTCAGAATTTTCAGACAAGCTTGTGTGCATACTGCAGGTTAGATTTCACAAACTTCACTGTTGGATATTTATTATAGGAACTGCTTAGAATTTACAGTTTGTTGTTTTATACTTCCCCTCCCCTACCCAGAGACTATTAGTTGAATGACTGGTTTAGCATGAGATGCTATCTAGTCAAACTCAGACCTGCAGCCTTTGCAGCAGTGAAATTACATCTTTAGTATGTGCTTGTTTTTTGTAAAACTTAGTGGAAAGCTTATCCCAACTTAGGCAATTGTATTTTCTTTTGTTTGCTGTTGTTTTATGTTTGTTGCTACATGCTTTTTCCCTTCACTGGTAATTATTTGTCATATGTTCTGCAACAGTGTTGCTTATTAGTGCATGTACTCATACAGACACATGTCACAGGAAGCATTGCTTTGGACATTTTCGTCTTGGAAACAAATCCACTGCAAATATCCTAAGATTCTAGAAGAATAAAATCTTACAATAAAAAAAAAATGTCAGACAACTGTGAAATTGAATCTTGTTACTGTACTAAAAGTATTTTCTCAGACACCCTTCATGAATCACACACACAGTAACTGTCTGTATAATATGGATTCCATTCCACTGAATTTATTTTCTTTATCTTTCCTGCATGGTGGTAAAATGTTTGGATCTTTCACTCTTTTGCTGAATATTTGACTGCAGTAGAGTTATACTGGTTACCATTTGAAAGTTGAGGTAAATGTAGTCTTTCTATTTCCCTATATCTCCCTATCTGTGTTGAGGTTGCCCACTAAAGTGTGCTAGCCTGTGTAACTGATTTATTGCTGCCTTCTGTATTTCTGGGTGTTTTCTATCTAAAAACAAAAAAATAATCCTTGTTTTCCCGCCTCTCCTCAACTAGTTTAGACCAGTTTACAGGCTTTGCTGTATTCTGGGCTGTGGTGTAGTTCCTGTGTTGTCCATTATCTTACTTGGATAAGAGGGAAGTTTCTTTGCTCACCAGTGGGAGTGGGGAGCCTTGAGCAGCCTATCTGTCCCTGAAGGAAGTGACCTCAGCACAAGAGCTGTAGTAATTGGTTGTTTTGGACCATTTCTAGCTCTTTTCAAGTTCAATGTTTAAAATCCGCCTCAGAGCATTTTTTTGGCTATACTACTCAGAGGCAGCTCCACGTTGTCCTGCAGAGTGGTCCTAGCTACAGAGAACTGAGAAAAGCGACTACTTTCCAGATTTAAGTATTTTTTTCTGTTTCTTACTTGGAATACCTTCTCTTGCTTATTTTAAACAAGCTTATACTGTTTTTTAACTGTTTGCTGCATTTTATAGTATCTGCACTTAAAAGTTTACCTGGTCGAAAATTAATCGAAAATCTGTGTTTGTTTAATTTAACTATTGAGGCTGCCCACTAAAGTGTGCTAGCCTGTGTACCTGATTTATTGCTGCCTTCTGTATTTCTGAGTGTTTTCTAGCTAAAAACTAAACAAAAAAAATAATCCTTGTTTTCCCACCTCTCCTCGACTAGTTTAGACCAGTTTACAGGCTTTGCTGTATTCTGGGCTGTGGTGTAGTTCCTGTGTTGTCCATTACCTTACTTGGATAAGAAGGAAGTTTCTTTGCTCACCAGTGGGAGTGGGGAGCCTTGAGCAGCCTATCTGTCCCTGAAGGAAGTGACCTCAGCACAATAGCTGTAGTAATTGGTTGTTTTGGACTATTTCTAGCTCTTTTCAAGTTCCCTGTTTAAAATCCGCCTCAGAGCGTTTTTTCTGGCTATACTACTCAGAGACAGCTCCACGTGGTCCTGCAGAGTGGTCCTAGCTACAGAGAACTGAGAAAAGCGACTACTTTCCAGATTTAAGTATTTTTTCTGTTTTTACTTGGAATACCTTCTCTTGCTTATTTTAAACAAGCTTATACTGTTTTTTAACTGTTTGCTGCATTTTATAGTATCTGCACTTAAAAGTTTACCTGGTCGAAAATTAATCGAAAATCTGTGTTTGTTTGTTTAATTTAACTATTGAGGCTGCCCACTAAAGTGTGCTAGCCTGTGTAACTGATTTATTGCTGCCTTCTGTATTTCTGGGTGTTTTCTATCTAAAAACAAAAAAAAAAAAAATAATCCTTGTTTTCCTGCCTCTCCTCGACTAGTTTAGACCAGTTTACAGGCTTTGCTGTATTCTAGGCTGTGGTGTAGTTCCTGTGTTGTCCATTACCTTACTTGGATAAGAGGGAAGTTTCTTTGCTCACCAGTGGGAGTGGGGAGCCTTGAGCAGCCTATCTGTCCCTGAAGGAAGTGACCTCAGCATAAGAGCTGTAGTAATTGGTTGTTTTGGATCATTTCTAGCTTTTTTCAAGTTCCCTGTTTAAAATCCGCATTAGCACGGCTTTGCACGATTGTGCGCATAGCGCAGCTCCGGTTAAACAGGGTTAAACTTTTCCTGGCTCCGCCAAGTCTGCTCTTCAAATTTTCCCTTAGAAAGCTCTACTCTTAGAATAACCAGTCTACTCGTTATATTATAAGCATAGCACTTGTTCTCTAAGCTACTCTTCTAAGCAAGCACTCTCAAACTCAAGTAGCACTACATCCACCTACCACACCAACCACTTCCCTTAAAGGCACAGCACTCTCTTAAAATATTTTAGCATGTCGAGTGGTAGATTGCTAGCATGTTCTCCTGCTCAGCTGGTTAATCTGGGAATCTTGAGACAATGCTATAATTGTCTCATGTACACAGACAACCCTCTCCTCCTCCCAACAACACAAATACATGTTAGAGATGCAACTATATAGCCAGACTGGAGGCTGAACTCTCTCAACTCAGGACTGACAAGACCAGACAGGAGGAGAAGGTAACCACACACACAACAGACCCAGTCACACATAGACCTACCCCAACTGCAAATCAAGCACATAATAACACAAAAACATACTCGGAGGCTCTATTAAAAAACTTACCAAAACAACAGAGACTCCCAAAGCAGACACCCAAAAATCCACCACCTCAAAACATAACACATGCAACACATACTTCAATAAATCGGTGTGTCAATAAATCACAGCCCTTAAGGCCAAACACTATGCCTGATACACTAGTGATAGGTGACTCTATAGTCAGACACACTGACGTCCCACTTACCAGGCTGAGCAAGGAGAGGTTAACGGTAAGCTGCCTATCGGGGGCTAGGATCCGCCACATAACACACGCACTCAGGTCACTCAAAAGCACGTACAAATATGACTCCCTCATTGTCCATGCCGGCGTGAATGACCTGAGACGTACCTCCTTGGACTACATGAAAAGAGACATTGAGGAGCTCTCTGATTATGTAGCCCAGGCTGGTATGACCCTGACCCTGAGCAGCATCCTGCCCTCACCAAGTAATGATGCCACAATACAAAGACAAGATGATCAGTTTTAATAATTGGCTCAATTACTGGTGTCATTCTAGGGGGATCCAATGTCTGTCTGCTTGGGATGACATGCTGGACAAGCCATGCTGCTTCGCAAGGGACGGCTTGCACCTGTCACCACTGGGCTTCCGGATATTGGCTAAGGCTCTTGCCACCCCCATAGTGCCTTTTTTAGGCAAGGCTCAAAAGACGAACCCACCTCCTTAGAAAACAAAAATGGAAAAAAATTAAGGGTAATGCTGCTCAATGCCAGAAGTCTAAATCTCAAGATGCAGGCTCTCGAAGCACTCCTCAGTATGGAGAACATCAATGTCTGCGCTGTAACTGAGACCTGGTTCAAGGCTCCTGAGAGCACCCCAGCGCTACCAGGCTTTACCTCATATCATGCTTTTCGGCCCCAAAACCCGGGCCGAACCACAAAGGGAGGGGGAGTGTCCATATTCATCAAGGATACCCACACCTCTAGGTTAGTGGCAACTCATGAAGCATCGGAGACCATCCAGGTGCAGCTAACCGTAGGCAAAACTGCTATACAACTGGTTGCATGTTACAGACCACCCTCCCAATCTCAAGAACCACACTCAGCCTTCCTGAAGACATTGGAAGATATGAATGTCTCACCAAATACCATCATAATGGGAGACTTCAACTACCCTAACATAGACTGGGTGCACTATTCTAGCCCTAACACCCTAGCCCAAAGGTTCCTGGAATTTATAAACTCAAATGCAATGGAACAGCTAGTCACCTCTCCCACAAGGGGGGATAATATACTAGACCTGATCATCACAAACATGGGGACAAAATGCTCCACACCAGAAGTATTGCCCTCACTGGTGAGATCTGACCACAAACTAATCACCCTGGATATACATTTACCACCTCCACCCCCAGCACAAAAGACTACAGTGAGAAACTTCTCAAAAGCCGACTTTACACTTCTCAAGACTGAGATGGTATTATTTAAGCTCTCAGGGCCAATGGAAACCACATCCCACAATGCTGAATCCTACACAAATGCTTTCTACGGACATCTCCAAGAATGCATGGATCGTGCAATCCCAAATAAAACCAAGACCCTCTCCACCAAAGGAAAGCGTCCTGTCTGGTGGACCCCACCCATAAACAAATTGTATAACAAAAGAAGGAAGCTACTGCAAGACAGAGCAAAATCCCATAAAGGGAAGGCATCTCTGATCAGCACTAGTAGAAAGCTACGTTCTCTCATAAAAATATCCAGGGCCAACTTTGAGAGAAAAATCACCAAGGACACTAAAGATAACCACAAGGCATTCTTCAGTTATGTTAGAAACCTGGGCGTAAACACTCAGATATGCTCAGAGTTAGTACACAACAACAAAAAATTTACCGAACCCACAGATATTGCCAACATTCTGGCAGACAGGTTCAGTGCAAATTTCTCCTCTCCCTCACCTCCAAAAGAAGAAATACTCATCCCAGCTGAATGTAACCTCCCTGTCATCTCTGATGTCCAGATGAGAACCACCCTCAGCAAAGCAAAAAACATAGCATCTATGGGACCTGATGGTATCCCCGGCTGCGTGATACGTGAACTCCAAGAGGAGCTAAACCCGCATATAAAAATGTTATTTAACCTTAGTCTTACTACAGGATATGTACCTGAACACTGGCGTACAGCAACAGTGGTACCACTCCACAAGGGAGGCTCCACTACAGACCCTGGGAACTACCACCCCATAAGCTTGACCAGCCTGGTTTGCAAAGCTATGGAAAGAATTATTATGGAACTCATAAACAACGACATTGGGGACCTACAGACACTTAATCCCACCCAGTTCGGCTTTGTAAAAGGCAGATCCTGCCTTTTGAACCTGGTTGACTTTCGAAACAGACACTAGAGCCATTGATGAGGGCAAGGCAGTCCATACAGCCTACCTGGACTTGGCTAAAGCCTTCGACACAATACCCCACTCGGGGATCATAGAAAAGCTAAACAGCTTAAAAGTAAATCCATATGTCGCAAGATGGGTTGCAAACTGGCTAAAGAACAGAACCCATAAAGTCAAGATTGCGGGAGCCATGTCAGACTCAAAGCCAGTCACAAGTGGTGTCCCACAGGGCTCTGTCCTGGGACCCCACTTGTTCGGCATTTACTTCTTAGATGTGAAAGCAAACATGAGAGGGTTGTGGCTGACAAAGTTCGCAGATGACTGCAAACTAGGCACCATAGTCGATACACCAGCTGACACATACATCCTACAGAAAGGCCTCACCGAAACGGACAACTGGTGCCGGAATCACGGTCTTAAACTGAATGCCAAGAAATGTATAGTCATCCCCTTTGGGAAAAACAAAATACCCACAAATTATCACATAGACAGTAACCCACTGAGTACCGAAAAAGTAATCAGAGACCTGGGGACCCAAGTTGATAGTGACCTCTCATTTGACACCCACGTTGCCAAAGTGGTTAGAAAGACCTTCTACCTTGCCCACCTTATCATGAAGGGGTTCACATCCAGATCAAAGGAGGTCATCGTGCCCCTGTACTCCTCTCTTAACAGGCCCATGATTGAGTACAATGCCCCATTTGGTATGTACCTCACCCAGCACTTACAACAGCTGGAGAGACCCCAGAAGTACCTCAGCAAGAGGATCAAGGGTTTCCAACATATGTCATATGCTGCCAGGCTAAAGAAACTCCAGCTCTATTCAGTAGCATACCGCCTGCTCAGAGGTGATCTGTGCCTGACATACAAGGCCATGTCCAACCAGGAATTGATGGACATGCTCCACCTCAAAAAATCAAAATCCATAAGAACCATGAGAGCCAAAGATTTAAACCTCAGTACAAACATGAATAGAACATTCTGGAGGGACAGATTCATAACTCATAGGCTTCCCATACTCTGGAACAAAATCCCAGTCCATGTTAGGCAGAGCCCCTCACTGACTCTCTTCAAGAGAAATCTTGACGAGTGGATGGGAGATCGTAGGTTTACCCCGGGGGTCACCCCTGTATCGCTATTTAACAGAGGCACAGTAAACTAATTTTAATAAGTAAGGGGGTCTTCAATGTGTCATTACTAGACAAAGGCACAGTATTCTAAATTTATTCTATACACCTTAGTACCACTACATGGGGTGGCGAAAGACACATCTCTAGGGCTAGGCTTGCAAATGCCTCAGGGCAGATAGCCTAGTACTAAACTATGAAACTATGAAACTATAAGCAAGTATGAAATATGTAATCTAAGTTTATATTCATGTGGTTGTAAAACCACAGCCTTGCTATGTCTTACTGACCGGCTTGTAATTCAAGGCATTCTTGAATGTCAGTCAAATTTGTATATGCTGGATATTTAACTGTTGTTGTTTGTCTTTCAGCTTTTTCCTGGTAAGGGGTCGCCACAGCAGTCCGCTAATGATTGGCAGTAGATTTTTACGAAACGCCGAGGAGCCAGCTCAGTGCCTAACCTTCAACAACGGCACTCCCATTTACGCACACATGTCTTTCGAATGCTACCCTACCACGGGGAGGACATGCAGACTCCACACAGAAGGCACTCCCAAGCCAAGCCCAGAATCGAACGGGAGAACCTCTTGCTGTGAGGTAACAACACTACTGCTGTACCACCACGGAATCATGCTGGATATTTAATAATGTGTGTATTTTATTAGACCTTTGTATGCAGCGACCTACTTGTTGTAGGCTGGATATGTAATAATGCGTGCATTTTATTAAACCTTTGTATGCAGCGCACCTACTTGTTGTAGGCTGGATATGTAATAATGTGTGTATTCTATTAGGCCTTTGCATGCAGCGCGCCTACTTGTTTTAAGGGTATACTTCAACTGTAATATTGGAATTCACATAACTTTTCTCAAACTTGCCTTTTTTGCAACTTAAATGGCTGTGTTGATGAGACCACTTACCCCCTTATCAAGATGGAAATAGATAATAATTTAAAGAAATAAATGCATATACCATGTCATTATGTGTTTATCATATGCATTGCTTTGGTTGATTAAAATGGATTTGCTGTATATCTTTATGTTGTTATAAATATATATATATATATATGTATATATATATATATATGTGTGTGTGTGTGTTTATTTATTTTCTTATTTGACATTTGTTATCCAGGTTAGTAAACTGAGCCAAAGGCCCATTTCAGTGGAGACCCATAACACACACACACACACACATGTCTCTGAATTTGTTTGTGTCTCTGTTTATATACACAGATGTACACACACCTGTACATGTGGTGTGTTCGTGGATATATATACATGCAGACACTCATTCACTGTCATGCAGGAGGTATTTTGACTAATGTGACAGTATAGCTGCTCCTTTCAACATTCATGTCACTGACCCTTTATTGCTAGTTTTACAAGTAACAGGTTTTTTTTTTCCATTCATCATATGCCACTTGACAACAATATCAAAAGTGTGGCTCAGATTACAGAAACTACAGAACCATAAGCTTAACCAGCCTTATCTGTAAGGCCATGGAACAAATCATTATGCACCCTATAATAAGGACATAGATGACCTCCATACCCTTAATCTGACACATTTGCTTTTGTCAAAGAGGTCATACCTGTTAAACCTGGTAGACTTCTTCAAAAGCATCACCAAGGTAAGGCATAAATGAAGGCCAATCTGTGCATACAACCTACCTTGACTTAGCAAAGGCCTTCAATACACTCCCACATTCGGGCATCACTGATAAACTCTCCAAGTTGAATATAAACTTTTATGTTGTCAGGTGGGTTGCTAACCATCTCACTTTCAGATACACTCAGTCAAAATTGGGGACTTTACCTCAACCAGCAGAGCTGTCAGCAGTGGGGGTCAGTGCTGTGCCCCCTATTGTTTAGAATATACTTCTCAGAACTTCAGGCCAAAACTGAGGGCCTGTGTCTAACTTTGCTGATGACTGCAAATTAGGTGTAATCATTTTATGCCCAGAAGATGTCAGTATACTTTTAGAAGGACTTACACAAATGAATGATTGGTGTCAAAGCCATGGACTCAAACTCAATGCTAAAAAATGCATTATCATCCCATTCGGTAAAAACGATATCCATGCAGACTACCATATAGATAATAATACCCTAAGTAACAACTCAGTACTGATAGAATTGGGAATGCAAGCTGACTGTAGCCTAATCTTTGACCACCATGTGTCTACTGTGGTAAGGAAAGTCGTCTACATTGCTCACCTCATTAGCAAAGGCATTGCCCCAAGAGCAAAACAGGTCATACCTCCCCTGTACTCGACCCTCATCAGGCCAATAACTGAGTACAATGCTCCCTTTGTATGTACCTCACCTGGCACCTGCAGCAACTTGAGAGACCCCAGAGATTTCTAACCAAGAAAATTACAGGGTCTCCATCACATGTCATGCATTGACAGACTCAAGTCATCGTCACTGTACTCAGTAGCATGCAGACTACTTAGAGAAGACTTGTGCCTGGCCTGTAGAGCAATCTCAGATCCAAACCTAATTGAAATGCTGCATATCCGCAAGACTAATGGGATAAGGGTCACTTGCTCCAGGGACCTTTACCTGGCCTGCGACATAAATAGAACCTGCTGGAGAGACAGATATGTCTCTGAGGTCGCCTCATGAATAGGAAACCAGTTCGCATCAAACAGAGCCCCTCTATGAGCCTGTTTATGTGTAGCCTGGATGACTGGATGAGAAACCATAAATACCTTGCCAGGATTTCACCTATCATCCTCCTAGATATGTGCAGCCATTGTTAACTAAGATTTTGAGTTTAGGCTAGATTCTTTATATTGTGTTTCTCTAGTATTATATCGGGTAAACATGGAAAGGCTCATAAAGACCTTTGGGTCAGTATCCTAGTAACCACCAATGAACCTATCAAGTAACAAGAGTATTCTTTCCATCAGTCACCTAAGCTTTTAGAGGTCATAATCTTACTTGAGTGTTGGCACACTCTCATACTGCAGTGGATTTTTTTTTCAGGATAACTGTTGCCATATCATTGAGAATTGGGTCAGGAGAGGTACTTAGGAGAAAGCAAGCTCAGCAGCAGGTGGCCAAGAGTAATTACATGTAAATATTAATTGCCACTACATAGTTGGAGTTATTCCTGGATATACAAACAGAAGGCAAACCAGGCACTCCCAACTCAAAATCGGAAAACAGATGTATAGTTCAGGCAGGGAGCAATGAACAAAAAGGGTGAGGTGAAGAATACTTGAACATTTTACGCTATGTTGCTTTCACGGTGGGGTCAATTCAAGAGAGTGGCACTGGAAACAGCAGCAGTACCAGTGTGGATACAAATTCATTCACAGGATCAGTGGATGTACTAGAAACAGCACCAGTACCAGTGTGGGTACAAATTAATTCACAGTATCTGTGGACATACTGTAAACAGCACCATTACCAGTGTGGATACAAATTCATTCACAGTACAGTGGCTGTACGAGAATAACAGTTAATTAACACCTACAGTAATGGTAATTAGATGGCTTACAGAAGGGTACTACAGCAGTTAGAGACACCAGGAAGGTGCCAGGTTGTCCAGTTGTGTGGCTCATAGCAGTAAAACAATGGAGGGCACACACTCTGCTACTGTTAGAGGCTGAATAAAACAAGTTGAAGGCAGCATTATACCTGGCAAGCTATCAGCTGGCTGTACAAAGCCATGGGGAGGCAGTGTGAGCCTTATGGGACAAACTCCAAAATACATGTCATCATTAATACAACAGATTGCTTCTCATAGCCTGTTGTTTATCAGCCCTATGTAGAGAATTTAGCTGGTCAAAATAAGAATATTCTAAGGATAAATAGGAGCAACTTATGACTGATCAGGGTGTGAAGCACCAGTGGCTGGCTCCAGCCTCAGGGGGCCACAGAATAGAATGTAGTGCAATGGGTACAATGTTACCAAACGCTGTGACTACAACAAAGAAGTCCACTCACACAGTTTCGTCATAGAATGGCACTTAAGAAGGAGTAGTTTTCTGCCATGAGAAGGGTACCCTGTTTACCCAGCTTCAGGTGAGGCCTGTATTCAAGAAAACAGTGGAGTGATGAAGCTTATACCCCAAACATATAACCCACGCTCAATTAGATTCCACACTCATTTAGCTTAGCGGCAGCTTCTCATGTGCAGTGGGCAAGGACATCATGGGAGAACATCAAGAAATTAGGAAGATGGTAGTACAATGCTTTTGAAAGATTGCTGAAAAATAACCACTTTTACCACACCTAACATTGTTGTTTCTTATTTTCAGAAACTGGGTATTACCTGTAAGATACAGATCATACCTTTCAGCAGTACTTTGTTGACTGGAGATTCCTGCATTTTTGATCACCTGGAACCTTGTTCCTGCTCTTCCATGTGAATGGAAATACCTCTCTTGTATATCAGCTCCTGGAGCATGCTGACATTACCTGCGATGTATTGTAGTATCAAAGGCATAACTTAAAATTTGAGTTAAAGCCCAAATTATGATATTTACACTGAGGCCACAAAGTTTGCTAAGCTGTACACTCTTCCACAACCCTTAATATTGCCTACTATTCATGGTGATACTTATATCAAGGGTTCAAATAGTATTTTTGAAATGTGCAGTTCTTGCTCTGTATGCCATTCTTTAGCAGACAGATTGCTGTCCATCCATATGGTACATGGCCCATTCAACCTTGCTTGACCTCTAACAGCTATACAACATGCACACCACCATGAACACCAACAACAAAGACTGTAATCTTTTATAGACAGAAATGGAAAATGGCTGGCACAACAGATTTCTATCACAAGGAATCCTATACTTACTGAATAAAACTTCCTGTGCATGTCAAGCAATACTAGACATGGTCTGTATTCAGTAATATTCTGAATGAATAGCCTGGAAATCATAAATCCTCTCTGGGGTATATAGCATGGTGCTTCTTAACCATGGAGCTTAGCTCACTCAATAGTGATTGGGCTTAGCTGGTTATGTTTATTAATGTTTTTTTGAATTTCATGCCTACTATATACCGATAAACTTATCAAATAAATATACAGTTACCAGGTATCTTACAAATGTACATGCTGCACATAGAATATATATGCAGACAAAAACATCAGTTAATTGATGAATGTATTTCTATAAGCACTCTCATTTGAATGTCATTATATGGTCATTAATATAAACTACTGACCACACCAATTTTTATACTACCATGATTGTGCTGCAGATACCTCAGAATTGCACATACCCTGCACATCAACACTGACTGCATAGTTTAGCTTTGCACAGTGTGCTATTTTGCCTGTCTGAATACCCCCTACTGTGATTTATGTACTGTAAGACTACCAACTATATACACACATAACAAGGTATCTGTTAACAACCATTTGTTTGTTTCAATATGTAATAAAACAACAAATAGATATGCACTGTACTCTTCAAGGTACCAGGAATTAAAGTTAATCTCTGTTTGAAATCATTTAATGTTTTTCCCCTTATTTCTTTATTCAGCTGTTTGTTTGTGTACTTGTTAATTGCAAGTGGGAGGCTGAGAGACCCTTTTGAGTCACAACCTGAGCTCCATGGTGCAAGACATAAACAGAAACAGCAGTCTGAACATATAAGATGTTCCTGGTACCATACCTGGTTACTAGGCTATGGTCCCTGAGCAGCCATATCTCTATGCCACATCTAAGCCCATGTGCATGCAAGGCAGCAGCTGAAGTCCTTGTCCAACAGGGACACAGGTGGTATCCCATGGCTGTATGTGCTGTTAACCATCCAGCTGACCAGGTTATGCATGCAAAGGTGTAGGTATCTACCCTGCCTGATGTGGACAGGGTGCCCATCACACCACATGGTGATTGTGTTGGACAAACTTACTGCGTCACTTGTTTAGGCCCAGACCACACTGTTCCTCATTGTCGCTTCTGTGCTTTGTTCAATGCCAGAACTATCCATCGTCGGGCCCTTATTGTAGCCAGATATTTTCACTTACAGTACTCAAATTCCGATATGGCTTTGGTAAGCCATTCGACAGCAGACCTTCTGAAAAAACATAAAGATAAAGACAGAGACAGACTGCACAGGTCCAAACCTACCAACGACGCGTACGTTAAGCTAGTAGTCAGTTCTCCGGTACTCAGTGAAGCACTTTCTCAGCCCCCGATGCCAGTTTCTGTTGATTCGCAGGTTGCTACTGAGACCCTTTCACAATCCGATATGCCGCAAAACTCCTCTTTGTCTAAGGATCCTGTGGTCATCTCTACCTCAGTAAACAGGTTCTGGATGTTATCCATGATGTCATATGTCCTTACACCAGAAAGACTTATGCTGATAAATAGAAAAGGTTCTGCACCTGGATCCAGGATAAGGGAGCCAATATGGCACAGCCCTCACTCCCTCTCATCCTGGATTACTTAGCTGACCTACTACACAGTGACCTCTCTTTATCCTCTATAAAAATTCACACCTCTGCTATTTCTGCTCATTTTCCCACTGAGCAGCCCCTTTTCTCACACCCTTTGATCAAACAGTTCCTAAGAGGGGCTAGCAACCTGAGGCCATCCAGAAGGGCACCAACACCAGCTTGGGACCTTAACTGTGTATTGAAAAAGCTAACCCTTCCCCCTTTGGAACCAGCTGCTTCTGCAGAGCTAAAATTTCTCTCATGGAAGACAGTATTTCTTCTGGCCATCACTTCAGCCAGAATAGTCTCTGAGCTGCAAGCACTCATGGCTGTGGAACCCTTCATCATCTTCCATGCAGGTAGGGTATCCCTCAGAACTAACCCATCCTTCATGCCCAATGTGGTGTCCAGTGTGGCTCTCAACCAATCCATTCATTTGTCCACCATTTTTTTCTAATCCCCAGAACAAGGGTGAAAGGATTCTTCACTCTCTAGATGTGCACAGACAGCTCAGATTATATCGAGACAGGACTAAATCCTTCAGAAAGTCTAATCAATTGCTGGTTAGCTTTGCTACAGGGGCAGAAGTCCAAGCCATCTCCAAACAAACCATTTCCAAATGGATAGTACACTGCATCCATTTCTGCTACAAACAGCATGGAAAGCCTCACCCCAAGGGGGTCAGGACACACTCCACCAGAGCAGCCTCAACTTCTGCAGCTTTCCTCAGAGGAGTCCTCATCAGGAACATCCTGGAGGCTACCACCTGGACATCTGTTCACACTTTTAACAAGCATTTTCACCTGCCTCTCTTCTCCAAATCCAGCGGCAGGGTTTCCCTCTGCAGTCTTGCAGGGCATCCTAGCCAGCCCCTAGTTTCTTTGACTGCCTCCACCCTTTTCATCAGCTTTGTGAATCAACCCAAATGTGATGACTGCAACAGTGAAACACGAAGAACATAGTACAGTTGTGTACACTTACCATAACTGTAGATGTTTAAGTGCATTCACTGTTGCAGTCCTGGTTTCCCTCCCTCCATCTCCCATTCTTCATTTTCTCCTTTTCTTACCATTCTAACTTGTTGTTCTCCTTTTCTTACAAGGGACATATTGGCATTTATTTCCACTGGTGGGATTCTTCCACCAGAACATGGCCTCCTACTTGGAGGCTCCTGACAGGTTAGGGCAATAAAAACTGATGTAATGGTTTCAACTGCCTTACTTTATACTACTGTTGACCTGACATCAGTCCTCAAGTGACAGCAAACAATGCAGAAATACTAAGTCTCTGGTATTTGGGCCGACCGAGGGCTACCCTGGCAGGGATAACCCAAATGTGATGACTGCAACAGTGAATACACTTGAGCATCTACATTTATGGTAAGTGTACACAACTGTAATTTTAACCTGTGCAGCAGTAATACTGGGTGCCTGGCAATCTCCTGTTAATGTGATAGGTCCTTTTGAGGGGTAAAGTTGGCACTGAATCTGTCTGCCAGTATATTGGCAATATCTGTTGGCTCATTATAGGAGGTACCATTGTGCAGTAGCTCAGAGCAAATCTGGGTATTGCCGTGGAGATTCTTTACAAAACTATAGAAGGCCTTGTGGTTCTCTTTACTATCTGCTGCTAGTCTGTTTTAATAACTAGTTTTAGAGGATTTGATGAGGGTTCAACTTTTTCTTGAGGCTGATAAGGGAGTTTTTCCAGTCTTGGGACTTCACCTTATTCCGTATCAGTTTCCTCATTCTGTTGTAGAGTTTGTTTATGGCAGGGGGCCACCAGATTGGCTTGCGTTTTTTGGAGGACAGTGTCTTGGTTCTATTGGGTATGGCGAGATCCATGCATTTCTGTATGTGTTTGTACAGTGCATTGGTGTATGATTTGGTGGTTATGCAACTATTCTTCATTTGCATGGGTGCCGTGAAGCTACCCACTTCTGTTTTAGGAGCTCAAAGTTAGCTTTGGAGAAGTTTTTCATGACTGGTTGCCTTTGCAGGGGGTGGGATGTATGCGGATTTCCAAGGTCATTAGTCTGTGGTCGGATCTAACCATGGAGGAGTTGACTATTGGTGTAGAACAATGGTCGCCCATGTTGGTAATAACCAGGTTGAGTATGTTGCTATCTTTAGTGTGGGTAAGACCGAGTTGGTCCAGGGCATTGGAATTAATGAATTCCAGGAAATTTTGGGCAAGTGTATTGTTACATGAGTAGTTTTCCCAGTTAATGGAGAGGTAGTTGAAGCCACCCAGTATGAGAGTGTTACGTTGGACCTTAATATTCTCCAGGGTGCTTTGGAACTTGGAATGTGGGTCTTGGGACATGGTTGTGCACCTAAGGCAGGCTATGACCTGAATCACTGTCTTACCCAGTGTTAGCTATACCTGTAGTATCTGTGATGAGTTATGTTGGACTACCAGTCTGGAGCTGTGTGCACCCTTTATAAATATGGAAACACCACACCTTTTTGAGCTTCAGTCCAAGTTCTGCGGCCGAAAGGTGTGGAATGAGTTATAGCCTGGTAGTTCAGGGATGCTTTCTGCTGCCTTAAACCAAGTCGTTGTTACAGCAAAAATGTCGATGCTCTCCATTTTAAGGAGTGCTTTGAGCGAGTGCATTTTGAGATTTAGACTTCTAGCGTTGAGCAGCACGACCCTCAGATTGCCATTGTTGTAGCAATTTTAGTGGTAATTTGGAATTTGGAACACCACCTAAAAAAGGCACTATAGGGGTGCCAAGAGCCTTGGCCAGTATCCGGAAGCCCAGGGGTGACAGATGCAGGCCATCTCTGGCAAAGCATTGGGGTCTGTCACTCACATCATCCAAGGCAGACAGCTAATGGATCCCCTTAGAATGGCACCAGAAATTAGCCAATTGTTGAAATCAATCATTTTCTGCTTGTACTGTGGTATCATCCTGGGTGATGGTAGGATTCTGCTCATGGCTAGGGTCATAACCACCTGGGCTACATAATCCGAGAGCTCCTCCATGTCTCTTTTCAAGTAGTCCAGTGAGGTATGTCTCAGGTCATTCACACCCACATGTACAATGACAGAGTCATATTTGTACCTGTTGTTAAGGGTCCTGATGCGTGTGTTATGTGGTGTATCCCGGCACCTGAGAGGCAGCTGACTCTTACTTTCTCCTTATTCAACCTAGTGATTTGGACATCAGTGTGCCTCACTATCGAGTCACCTATGACTAGCAAGTTGGGCATGCTGTTTTTCCTTAGGGGCTTTGGTTGAGTGGCACACTGTTTAGGAGAGTTATGTGTCTCATGATTAGTGTTGTGTTGTGGTGGTCGAGTGCATTTTCTGCCTTGTAGGTCTCTGCTGTTTGATTAGATTTTTACTGAGACCCTCCACTTGCTGTTTGCATACATTATGTGAAGGCAGTGCTGGTGTGTGTTCTGGAGGGCTATGTGTTCCATGTGGTGTGGTGCAAGTGTTGACCTTCTCCTCTTGACCAGTTACTCAGGTCTTGGCTGCAGAGTGTGTGGCTTCCAATTTGGATATACAAGTGCATCTCTCGCAATTCTGAGTGCTGGGAGGTAAGAGGAGAGGGTTGTCGGTGTACATGAGGCAGTTTCTACACTGTCTCAGGATGCCCAAGTTCACCACGTTAATAAAAGAAAGCACAGGAAACTGACCATTAGACATGCCTGGAGGGGTGGGTATTAATAATAAGTGCTGGAGCTGTTTCCTTGTAGAATGGTTAGTGTTGGTAGCACTTTTGTGTGCCACAATAATTCCTGCAAGAAGTCTGGTAAAGTGCTAGACTAATAAGCTTTTAAAAGTGCAGGAGAAGAGAGAACTAGCAGATCTAAGGCAAAAATTGAAGAGCAGACTTTGGCACCACTCAGAAGCTTACAGACCGTCCTAGATACAGCAAATCTGTATCTGGACTAGACTAGTTACGGGAAAGGCAGCAAACAGGAGCGCAAACATGGGCTTTCAAATATGTTAAACATAGAAGGATGTCTCCATTTTTATTTAATTTTTATGTGCAATGGTGTTTTTAAACTATTGAGTATATATTGCAGACATCTTACACTGCTGCACTTCATCAGCAAATTGTTTGCAGCAAAGTGTTACATTTGCTCTCAGTTGCAATTTACACTGTTTCACTGTAAAACTGTTACATTATATAAAAAAAAACTATTGATTCCTAGATATATCTTTAATTATGAGACAGTCAGGTAAAAAAAAACTATGACTTTGCATAAAACCTGTGTGTCTGACTGCTTGTGTTCTTTATTTTGTAAAATAAATTAAACTACAATTTCACATGGAATATGTGTGTCTATTTACTTATTTGTGTATGTATAAAAATGTACAGGCTAGTTCTAAATATGAAAACAATGACTGCCTAGTTTTGTAGACTATACATGCAATAAATGCCATTGATTTATTGTGATTTCATGACATTTTAGTTATAACTGAAGGCATACCTCTCAACCTCATTGTATAGAGAGAAAATCCTTGACAGAAACATGTTATTGGCTATAGTAGTTACCAACGTCCAAGATAAAAGAATAGAGAACAATTACTTTACTCAAAAGTGTTACACAAAAACAATAAGATACAAGCAGAAGACAGCGTCCATTTGACTCGAAGATGACTGGTAACTGTCCAGTAAATACCCTTTACCATTTATCCCCCAGTTGCTACTAAAGAACAGGTCCTCACTGACCTCTCCAGACTTAAACACAGTACAGTAATGAGACCTGGTAACATGCAGGGATGCCTCTAAATAGTTTGAAACATGACCTGTCCAGCCTGCTAGAACCTCTGATCATCCACAGTCTCCAGACAGGCTGCATCCCTGTGGAATGGAGGACAGTAATAGTCATCGCTCTACATAAAATTTGACCATCAACAGACCCAAGGAACTACAGACCCATAAGTTGGACTAGTCTTATATGCAAGCACATGGAAAGAATTATCATGGATATAATAAAGACATTGGAAATCTTCAAAAACTGGACCCATCCCACTTCAGTTTCATCAAGGGTAGGTAACACCTACTATATACCCGGTGGAGAAGTTTGATAAGGCCACTTGTGCCATGCATGAACCACCTATCTAGTAGTGCATACTCCCTACCTCAACCCAGCAAAGGCATTTGACACAAGACTTCACTTGGATATTATAGACAAACTCACAGATTTAGACATAAATCCCTATGTAACCCGATGGATAGTCAAATGGCTCATGGATAGGACACATGAAGTTTGGGTGGGGGAATCCACCACCACCAATAGGTCTGTTAATAGTGGTGTTCCACAGAGCTCAGAACTGGGACCTCTCCTGTTTGGAATGTAATTCTCTGAAGTCAGATCAAATATAGAGAGTCTTAGCCAACCAGATTTGTTGATGACTGCAAACTGGGGCCAATGATCGATTCCTCCAAAGATGTAGATATCTTTGAGGAAGTTCTGAGGGCCAAGTAACTTGTACCAGAACCATAATATAAAACTAAATGCAAAGAAGAACATATTTATAAGCGTTAGGAAGATGGCCACCCCTGCAAATTACAACATTGTAAACAATCTCCTAAGAGTAAATCCAGTGGTAAGGGACTTGAGAACTCAGGTTGACACTAACCTGAACTTTGATCATCATGCAGCCATCATCATTGCATTATATGTGATGCAAGTCAGCAGTTATGGCATGGCATCCAGATCTAAGGAGATCATAATCCCACTATGCTCAGCCCTCATTAGACCAATAGTCGAGTACAGGCATTTGCAACAACTACAGCGGCCACAGAGATTCTTCATTAAAATAATACAGGGTGTAAATAATATGTCCTATGTGGACTACCTTAAAGCCTTGTCCCTGTACTCAGTCTCCTACAGACTACCAAAGGCCAGTCTTTGCCTAAAACACAAGGCATTCTCCAATCCAGCCCTGATAGATCTGCTACACATTCACAAAACAAACAGCACAAGAATATCTGTGACATAAACAAAATATGATTGGAGGAACAGGTGTATGTTTCATAGATTACACCATTTCTCTGGAACAGACTTCCCATTTATGTGAAACAGTTCTTTTCTAAGCCTATTCAAATGATATTTGGACCAATGGATGACAAATCATAAATTCACCCCTGCTTGTCACCTGTGGCCTTTATGGACAACAGTAGCTTGTAGATACTGTTAGGCACAGGGGTATACTAAAGTCATTACAGTCCTTGGGTACTGATAATTAAGAAAACTGGGGCATAATGGGTAGGTTTAAAAAGGCTCTGGACCATTAGTCTGGTATTCTCCTATGAGGAGTTCTTCTAGTCAGTTGCAAATGCATGAATTTGCTTTCCTCAGACATTTATGAAACAAGAACATGTTGGAATCCAGGAATACATATAGGTTCATAGGTAGGTACAAGGATATTGGCCCTAGGGCCTCTCTGTAAGCTTAACCAAAAAGGTACCATGTCTTTTGCCACCTAAGAAAATTATTTTCCTGTGCTCCTGTCGAGCAGAGCCACAGAAGTGATCCCCGGAGTGAATTTCCTATTTCCCATCCAATCATCAAGATTTTTCTTGAAGAGTGCTAATGAGGAGCTCTGTCTGATACAGATAGGTAGTTTGTTCCAGATTATGGGAAGTCTCTGGTAAAGGAATCTATACTTCCAGCATGTTCTGTATATTGTGGTGACAAGGTTTAGGTCCCTAGAGTGTGTAGCTCGGAGGGATTGGGATTTCTTTAAGTGGAGCATGTCCAACAGCTCTGGGTTTGACATAGCTTTGTATGTTAGGCAGAGATCGCCCTCTGAGTAGGCGATATGCGACGGAGTAAAGCTGGAGTTTTTGGAGATGGTCTGCACAGGGCAACTGTTTGAGGCTGGTAATCATCTTAGTGAGGTATTTCTGTGGCCTTTCCAGTTGTCGTAGATGTCTTGTGAGATACATACCAAAAGGGGCATTGTACTCTATAATGGGGCTAATGAGTGACGAGTAGAGGGAACAATGACCTCATTTTTTCCTGGATGAGAAGCCTTTTGTGAAGAGATGTGCTACATAGAAGGGTTTTCTGACAACTGTGGCAATGTTATTATCAAAGTAGAGACTAAGGTCCACCTGCGTCCCAAGGTCTCTTATCACACTTTTGGTATTAAGTAGACTACCACCTATGTGGTAGTGCATGGGTGCAGAGTTTTTACCAAAGGAGATGACAATGCACTTTTTGGCATTGAGCTTGAGGCCATAGCTTTGACACCAGGCATCTGTCTCAGTGAGGCCCTTTGGTAGGATGTCCACATCATTAGGTGTTTTGATTATGGCTCCTAGTTTGCAGTCATCTGTGAACTTTGTTAGCCACAGACCTTCTGTGTTAGCCTGTACCTCAGAGAAGTAGATACCAGACAGGGGAGGACCCAGGACTGAACCCTGTAGTTCTCCACTTGTCACTGGTCTGAAGTCGGATTTGGAGTCTGCTACTATCTGTCAGTGAGCCAGTTGGCAACCCATCTTGTGTCTCAGGGATTTATACCTAGTTTAGTGAGTTTATCTATAATTTCAGAGTGGGCGATGGTGTCAAAAGCCTTGGCGAGATCTAGATAGCCTGTGTGAACCACCTTACCCTCATCTATGGCTTTGGTGACTGCTTCAAAGAAGTCTATCAGGTTTAGGAGACATGATCTGCATTTTACAAACCTGAACTGGGTGGGTTCCAGAGTTTGGATGATACATTCCATGGCCTTGCAGACCAGACTCGTCAGGCTAATGAGGTGGTAGTTCCTATGGTTCATGGTTGCTGCCCCTTTGTGGAGTGGGATAACTGTTACTGTGCACCATTCAGTGGGAATAAATCTTGAGGTGAGGCTATGATTGAACATGGTACTTAGGTGGGGTGCCAGTTCATTCTGTAGTTCATGCAGAACGTAGCCTGGGATGTTGACAGGTCCCATGGATGTTGTGTTCTTGGCTTTGAAGAGTGTGGTTTTTACCTGTGCAGCCGTGATTACAGGAAATTTGCATTCTTCTGGTATAGAGATGGGCCCTTTTGGGGTGGGGGGGGTAAAGTTAGCACTGAACCTATCTGCCAGGATGTTGGCAATATCAGTTGGTTCTGTATATTTAGTCCCATTGTGCTGTAACTCAGAGCAGATCTGAGTGTTTCCATTGAGATTCTTGACATAGTTGTAGAATGCTTTGTGGTTGTCTTTAGAATCAGTGACAATTTTGTTTTCTTAACTAGCTTTGGAAGATTTTATGAGGAATCTCAGCTTCTTACTGAGGCTTATCAGGGAGTTCCACCAATCATGAGATTTTACTATTTTTTGCAACAGTTTCTTTCTTCTGTTGTAGAGTTTGTTTATGGCAGGGGACCACCAGATTGGCTTCCTTTTTTTGGAGGGTAGCATCTTGGTTCTGTTAGGGATAGCATGATCCATGCACTCTTGTAAGTGCTTATAAAGTGCATTTGTGTAGGATTCAGCAGTCGTACCTCTATTGTCCATCTGCATGGGTATCATGAATTTTGTCACTTCTGTCTTAAGAAGCGTAAAGTTGGCTTTGGAGAAATTTTTTACCGTGGTTTCCCTAATGGGGGGTGGGGGCAGGATGTGGATGGCTAGGGTGATCAGCTTGTGGTCGGATCTGACCAACGAGGAATTGACCTCTGGTCTTGAACACCGGTCACCCATGTTGGCAATGACCAGGTCTAGGATACTGCTAACTCTGGTGGGAGTGCGGATAAGTTGATCCAAGTTACTGGAATTTACGAATTCCACAAAACATTGATCAAAAGAGTTGGTAGATGAGTAGTTTTCCCAGTTAATGGTAGGGTAGTTGAAATCACCCATTATTAGGGTGCAGGGTTGTACCCTAATATTTTCCACTGTATCAAGAAATGAGGAGTGGGAACCCTGGAGCCTGGTGGGAGATCTGTGGCAAGCTACAATTTGGATTATGGTCTTTCCCAGAGTTAGTTGCACTTGGATAATCTCGGATGCATTATGCTGAGCAACTGGCCTGGAGGTGTGAATATCCTTAATGAATATGGACACGCCTCCACCTTTAGTGTTTCAGTCCAGATTAGGTGGCCGAAATATGTTGTATGAATTATAGCCTGGTAATGCAGGGGTGCTCTCTGCAGCCTTGAACCAGGTCTCTGTCACTGCACAGATGTCGATGTTCTCCATTTTTAGCAGTGCCTCAAGTGAATGCATTTTGAGGTTTAGACTTCTGGCATTGAGTAGCATTACCCTCAGATTTTGCTTGCTTGTACTTGTTATAGTGTTGAATTTGTCATTTGAACCTTGCCTAAAAAAGGCATTATAGGGGTGGCAAGAGCCTTAGGCACTATCTTGAATCCCAAGGATGACAGGTGCAAGCCATCTCGGGCAAAGCATCGTGGTCTGTCAATCATGTCATCCCAGGCAGACAGATACTGAATCCCCTTAGAATGACACCAAAAGCTTAGCCAATTGTTGAAGTTGATCATTTGTCCTTGTACTGTGGTATCATTTTGGGTGATGGCAGGATGCTTCTCAGGGCTAGGGTCATACCTGCCTGGGCTACAAGATCAGAGAGCTCCTCCATGTCTCTTTTCATGTAGTCCAGGAAGATACATCTCAGGTCATTCACACCAACATGGACAATAACAGAGTAATATTTGTACTTTTTGTGGAGTGACCTGAGTGCGTGCATTATGTGATAGATCCTGGCACCAGACATGCAGCTGACAGTAACTTTTTCCTCGTTTAGCCTGGTAAGTGGAACATCAATGTGCCCGACTATAGAGTCATCTATGACTAGAGTGTTGGGTACATTGTTATGCCTTATGGGCTGTGGTTGAGTGGCACAATGACTTTTTGGGCTATGTGTCATTTGGGTTGTGTTGGATGTGGAGGTTACTTGCATTTCTGTTTTGGAGGTCTCTGTTGCTTGGGCAGATTTTTATTGAGAGCCTCCATGAATGTAGATGTGTGCTGTGTTTCTATGTGTGTGTTTTAGTGATGTAGGTTTTGAGGGCCTATGTGATGAGTGTGGGACGGTGCAAGTGTTTACCTTCTCCTCTTGACTGTCTAGTCCAGTCTTGGGTGAAGACAGCTTTGCTTCCAGTTTGGCTATATAAGTGTATCTCTCACAGGTTGTAGTGTTGGGTGGTAGGAGGAGAGGGTTGTCTGTGTGCATGAGGCAATTGCTGCATTGCTCCCAAGATGCCCAGATTCAACAGGGAAGACAGGAGAAAACTCCGGGAGATGATCCTTAGACATGCCTAAATAGATGCTTATTTATTAAGTACTAAAAATTGTGTTCCTCTAGACAAGTGAGGAAAGTTGAGCGCTGTAGTAATTTGTAGCTTATTTAGTGCTTACAATGAATTCTGACAAGTGCTGAGCTAAAAGAAACCGATTTGAGTGCTAAAACTAAAAAATGGCTAGTTCTAAGGGAAAGTTTGAAGAGCAGACTTTATGGTGCTGTAAATAGTGTAACCCTAGCAAGGTGGCAATGCATAAAGCATATATATTTTTTTCTTTTTTTATATAACAGTAGCAAATGAGCAAACTGATTTAAACAAATTAACCAATTAACCAATAAAAGCTAAAAGCTGAGCCCCGTACCAGCAGTTTTCGATCAGAGAAGTTCTAACTGCACACTCCTGCCACTAGTGTGCAGGGGAACCTTCTCCAAAAAAAAGATGGCCTGGATTAGTGCTTAGGTTATACAAACAAAGCTAGATTCAGCAGGTCTGAATCTAGTCTATGCTACAGCAAACAAGACATACCGATTTCAGAAAGAAACAGTTTAAATAAGCAGGCACAATAATCCTTTAACCAGAAACTCCCAGCTCAGAAGGGCAGAATCTACCCTCTCCTCCCACGAGTGCAGACCACACCTGTAAAATAACTGGCCCATAGCTGAAGTGCTTAAACCAGAACTAATCCACTTTTAGAATAACAGACACCGAGCTTTCAATCAGCAATTCCCAGCTTAGAAGGATGTAAGCTACCTGTCCTGCCACAACAACAGTGCAGACCACAAACCTTCTTAATGTAAAACAACTGATCTGAAGTCCAAGTGCTTAAACCATAGGCTTAGAATAACAGTTACAATTTAATCAGGCTACTAACAAGCAGCAATAAATGCAGCAGAATGAATGAAATTAAGTACTTTTAAGAACAGGCAGCAAAAGCAAAATACAGTAGCAAGAAACACAAATACAGTAAAACCAGATGAATAAAGTGCAGTTTTATATATATATATATATATATATATATATATATATATATATATATATATATATATATATATATATATATATATATATATATATATATATATATATATATATATATATATATATATATATATATAAATGAACAATTAGATTTAAACAAATTACCCAATTAAAACCAGCAAAAAAGATCAAAACTGAGCCCTGTTCCAGCAGTCTTCAATCGGACAAGTTCTAACTGCACACTCCTGCCACTGGGGTGCAGGGGAACCTTCTCCAAAAAAGATGGCCTCGGTCTTTGCTCAAGTTATACAAACAAAGCTAGATTCAGCAGGCCTGAATCTGGTCTATGCTACAGCAACAAGGTGCACCAATTTCAGAAGGAAACCGTTCAAATAAGCAGACACAAATAAGCCTTTAACCAGAAATTCCCAGCTCAGAAGGGCAGAATCCAGCCTCTCCTCCCACAAGAGTACAGACCAAAAACCTTCTTAATGTAAAATAACTGGTCTGAAGCCCAAGTGCTTAAACCGAACAGTTACAATTTAATCAGGCTACTACCAAGCAGTAATAAATACAGCAGAATAAATACAGCTGAGTACTTCTAAGAAGAGGCAAAAGCAAAATAAAGTAATAAAGGAGAAGGCATATGAAGAGTTGTATGAAAGATTGGACACCAAAGAGGGAGTGAAGGACCTGTACCAATTGGCTACACAGGGGAACCGAGCTAGGAAAGATGTGCAGAAGGTAAAGGTGATAAAGGATAATGAGGGAAACATAGTCACAATTGAGGAGAGTATGGAGCAGATGGAAAGAATACTTTGAGGGTTGATGAATGAAGAGAATGAGAGGGAGAGAAGGTTGGATGATGTGGGGATAGTGAATCATGAAGTGCAATGGATTAGCAAGGAGGAAGTAAGGATAGCTATCAAGAGGATGAAGAATGCAAAGGCTGTTGGTCCAGATGCCATACCTGTGCAAGCTTGGAGGTGTTTAGGTGAAATAGCAGTGGAGTTTTTAACCAGATTGTTTAATGAAATCTTAGAAAGTGAGAGGATGCCTGAGGAATGGAGGAAAAGTGTTTTGGTACCTATTTTTAAGAATAAGGGTGATGTGCAGAGCTGTAGTAACTACAGAAGGATTAAATTGATTAGTCACAGCATGACATTATGGGAAAGAGTAGTGGAAGTTAGGTTAAGACAGGAGATGATGATTAGTGATCAGTAGTATGGTTTCATGCCAGGAAGGAGCACTACAGATTCAATGTTTGCTCTGAGAGTGTTGATGGAGAAGTACAGAGAAGGTCAGATGGAGTTGCATTGTGTTTTTGTAGACTTAGAGAAAGCATATGACAGGGTGCCTAGAGAGGAGTTGTGGTATTGTATGAGGAAGTTGGGAGTGTCAGGGAAGTATTATGAGTGGTACAGGATATGTACGAGGGTAGTGTGACAGTGGTGAGATCTGCGGTGGGAGTGACGGATGTGTTTAAGGTGGAAGTGGGATTACATCAAGGATCAGCTCTGAGCCCTTTTTTATTTGCAATGGTGATCGGCAGGTTGACAGATGAGATCAGACAGGAGTCCCTGTGGACTATGATGTTTGCAGATGACATTGTGATCTGTAGTGAGAGCAGGGAACAGGTGGAGGAGACCCTGGAGAGATGGAGATATGCTCTAGAGAGAAGAGGAATGAAGGTCAGCAGGACTAAGACAGAATGTGTGTGAATGAGAGGGAGGATAGAGGAATGGTGAGGATGCAGGGAGTAGAGCTGGTGAAGGTGGATGAGTTTAACTACTCGGGATCAATAGTTCAGAGTAATGATGAGTGTGGAAGAGAGGTGAAGAAGAGAGTACAGTCAGGATGGAGTGGGTGGAGAAGAGTGTCAGGAGTGATTTGTGACAGACGATTACCAGTAAGAGTGAAAGGGAAGGTCTACAAGAGGATAGTGAGACCAGCTATGTTACATGGGATGGAGACAGTGGCATTGACAAAAAGGCAGGAGTTAGAGCTGGATGTGGCAGAGTTAAAGATGTTAAGATTTGCACTGGGGGTGTGAAGAGGGTGGATAGGATTAGGAATAAGTATATTAGTGGGTCAGCCCAGGTTCAAAGGTTTGGAGACAAAAGCCAGAGAGGCAAGATTACGTTCGTTTGGACATGTGCTGAGGAGGGATGCTGAGTATATTGGGAAAAAGATGCTAAGGATGAAGCTACCAGGTAACAAGAAAAGAGGAAGGCCTAAGATAAGGTTTATGGATGTGGTGAGAGGACATGAAGGTGGTTGGTGTGACAGAGCAAGATGCACAGGACAGGAAGAAATGGAAACAGATGATCCGCTGTGGTGACTAATGGAAC
>NC_056748.1:72781411-72827869 GCF_019279795.1 Protopterus annectens | reverse complement strand
TGGACCCAGTTACTGGAACAAACAGTGAGAACTTTAGTTTTTGGAGTCCGTAAATGAGTATTTTTTATGCAGAAACTGAAAGGGTAGAAACTAGTAAACTCGTGAAAGGTATCTGAGAGGAAATCAAAGTCAAAGATGAGTGCACACTGGGACCTAAAACAAAATTGGAACTGTAGAATCACAGGATATTGAAAGTAAAATGATACTGTGGGTGTGAATTTACATGACATCATTAAAATGGGCGTTACTCTGGTCAGATTAAATGTGACCTGAATTTTAAACACTGGGATTGTCCCTTTAAAACCTACAGAGAGCTCCAAAGCTTAGCCAAAAAAGGTTACCCTTGATAAACAAAACTTTTTCCATAAACTACTTGAAAATCCACACTTCAACCCCCAAAAATTCAGACAATATGTAAACAAATTACTACATCCTGGGAACCCATCTCCCCCCAACCCCTGTCCTAATAGCTTTCCCACAGACACTGCTACTTTCCTCAATAAATTTTTTATTGACCCCATCTGCACCCTGACCAAAAATGACATTAATGATCTGTCTAAAATGTTGGCAAAATGTATCCACAAACAGATCCTTGATTACCTCCTCCAGGAAAAACTTATTAGCCCCTCTCAGCATGGCTTCTGCCCAAAACACAGTACTACCACTGCTCTTATATCCTTCATAAACACCATTGCACTATCCCGTGACAATAGCAAGCTAGTTTCCTGCCTGTTTCTCAATCTCTCCAAAGCCTTCAACACTGTCTCCCACAGACTACTACTTTTCAAACTAGCCTGTCTAAATCTATTTAATTCTTCACTATCTTGGTTCTCTAGCTACCTCTCTAACAGATTCCAGGCTGTAAAATCTCACCCTTCCTTCCTGTCCAAGTTGGGGTTCCCTAAGGCTCCATCCTTGGACCCCTGCTTTTCAATATCTTTATTAATGACCTTTACTCCTCCTGCCAACTCTCCACCATTATTCAGTATGCAGACAATTCCACAGTCATTTCCTGCTCTGACATTACTCACCTTCATACCCTCACCCAAAACTGCCTTCAGTTGGTCGAAAGATGGCTTACTTCTAACCAGCTGGTATTGAATCCTAAGAAGACTAAACTTCTTGTATTTCTCCCTACAGCTCTCCAGTATCATAAAACTACCATCTCTGTATCCTTGCTGAACAACACTATAATTTCCACTGAACGTGACCCAAAACTCCTCGGAATCACTATAGACGACCAGCTAAAGTTTGATCTCCATACTCAGCAAGGCATAAAAAAGACTCATCAAAAACTCGGACTCCTATACAGACATAGAAAATATCTCATTCAGTCCTCCAGACTCATCCTTACAATCCTCCAGACTCTCCCTTGCAATCCTCCAGACTCTCCCTTGCCCAAGCCTTCCTACTCCCCACATTACTCTCTGCAGTCCTCATACTCACAAACCTCCAATTAAATCTCTTGACTAAGCTAGAACTTACCTATAACAAAATAGCTAGATTTGTTTCTAATCTACCCTATCATTCTCATCACTGTATAGCCCTAAAAAACCTGCAATGGCTTGAATTTCAGCACCAAATTCTACCACCCCAGCTCTTTTTCAGTCTTACATGATCCATCATTCTGCCCCTCTCGCTATACTATCATCCAGCCTTATACCATCTATGCTGTCAGTAGTTCTCAACAGAACCTATTGCAAGTTTATAAGCCTAAAAAAATGTTGGCAAACTACTCTACAGCTACTCTGTCACAAACACTTGGAGCAAACTACCACTACATGTCAGATCTATCTCTAACTTCAGCTCCTTCAAAATAGCACTACAAGATACCTACTGCAAGTCATGGTCATGCCCTTGCAATGACCCAACATAAACTATTTTCCTGTCAGCTATATATTCTGACTACTTCTCCCCCTCTTTAAACTGCAACATCGATATAATTTGATTAGACTACACAAATTTTGACTGTTTGCTTCTACTATCCTAGTCTTTTGCCTACTTCCTACCTAGGTTGCTTTTTCCCCTACTTAGTACCAGTGATTTTTTTTTCTTCCTGTAGCTACTTTTCATCCAACCTCTCATTGTGCCTACCTTTCTTGTTGGCTTACAACTGCTATTATCATAGTATTTTCCTCCTGCATTAATATAGATCATCTTTAGGCAGCTTTCCTTCTGTCGCACCTTTGGCAAAATTGTATTATGGACAGCACATTTTTTTATTATTATTATTTTCTTGTCTTTCCTGCACAAAACAAATGTTATTCTCATGTTGTTAAGTCTTGTTTATCCTGTTAGTAATTTTACAATTGTTATTTTTACAATCCTGTTAAGTAATTTATAATTGTTATCTACTGTTGTTTTCTGTTTTTGTTATGTTCTGTAGCTTTTCTCTGTGGGTTTCTGCTGAAAAGGGGTTTCTATCAAGTCAGACTAACCCAGTTCACAAATGTAAAATAAAATAAAATAATTTTTATCAACAATCTCTATTACATCCAATAAAATTATCTCAGGTTTGCAGAACATCTTCACTGTGGTAGATACATTCCAAAGAGATTTATCAAAACTGCCCACTTGTCCTTCCTCCCTGAAAGCCATGTTGACCACGGATGCCTCTCAGGGTGGGGGGACATTACTTGGGACGGACAGTTCAAGGCACATGGTCCTAAGAAGAGACCAATTTGCTTATAAATGTTCTAGAGATGAGAGCAGTGCTTTCAGCATTGCAGGACTTTCAGAACTCTCTTCCACTAGGAACTATTGCTATCCAGACAAACAACATGTCAGTAGTCTGGTACATTAACAAACACAGGGCAACCAGTTCTTACCCCCTATGCTGAGAGGCAATGAGAGTTTGGCAATGGGTGATCTCCTCCAACTGCTTTCTATTAGCAACACATATATTGGGGAAATCCAACATATTAGCAGACAAGCTCAGCAAGACCATCCTGACTCCCCATGAGTGGTCTCTCAATCAATCAGTGGCAAAGATGGTCTTCCACAAATGGGATCAACCATGCTGCAATCTGTTTGCCTCTCCCCACCACAACAAATGCCCTAATTCTCCCTCAGGGACAGTCACTGAGGGATGCTGTAGTCCATGTTTGGCCATGAGGGTAAGCAGTCTCCTTTATGCTTGCCCTCCCCTACCCTAATATCCATGCTTCTTTAGAAAGCCAGTCAGTTGAAGCACAAAATAATCCTCATTGCACCCTTCTGGCCTCAGCAGACATGGTTCCCTTTTATATGGTCTCACCTAGTACATCCACCTTTGACACTGGATTCCACTCAAGATCTCCTGTCACATCCTGCAAGGATGAATCATCCAGACATAGCAGGTCTCGGACTGACCTCTTGGTTTTTCCAATTCCAGTGATGGCTAGGTATTCTAGGCTTTCCTCTCCAGTTCATTGAATTCTTTCTTTGTCCCACAAACTTTCAACCAGAAGGATTTGTAAGAGTAAATGGAAAAGATTTTCTTTGTCGGCTCATCAAAGAGACTTAGATCCTTTTACTTCTCCAATCTCATCTATTTTAGATTTCCTTGTCTCTCTTTTTAAAACAGAGTAAGATTTTATACCATTAAAGTGCAGTTAGTAGCCATCTCCAACTACCACATCAGCGATAAGATTTCTCCTTTAGCTTTAACTAAGTTATGCAAGGCCTTCCTAAAAGGTACATTTTTGCTTAGATCTCCAATTTGAGATCCCACTCCACCTTGGGATCTGACTTAGGTATTACAATCTTTAGTACATTCTCCATTTGAGCCATCAGCTAACGTAGATCTTAAGGTTTTATCATGGAAAACTGTCTTTTTGGTGGTGATTACTTTAGCCAGATGAGTTTCAGAACTCCAAGAACTCTGCAAAAGCACTGTATCTAATTTTTCATAAGGATAGGCCTACCCTGCACACTAATCTTTCCTTTCTACCTGAAGCAGCCTCTGAATCAAACATCAATCAGTCATTAACCTACTAGTTTTATTTCCAAATTTTGAAAATACAGGAGAATATATCCTTCATCTTTGATGTACATAGACAACTTTGTTTTTTTACCTACCTAGAACCACAATGTTTAGAAAAACAGATCAGTTTTTTATTTCCTTTTCCAACACCAAGATGGGAGAACCAGTTTTGAAGGTTACTCTAGCAAAATGGATAACAGATTGTATTTCTCATGTTTATTCCTTGAAAGGCCTAACCTTGCCAAAACAACCGAAGACACATTCAACCAGGCCAATGGCTATGTCAGCTGCTTTTAGAGCTTCCATTGATGGCATTTGTGTAGCTGCCACTTGGTCTAATGCTCATACCTTTGTTTCTCATAACAAATTGGATATGATCTTCAGGAGCAGAGCATCATTAAGTTCTGCGGTGCTCCGGAATATCCTTCCATGAGTGCCACCCAAAGTATTTGTAGCTGGGAACTCTGTCCCATTCATTGAGGGAAGAATGAAAATAACAACATTGGATATAAAAGTTATGTTTTCACCATAATGTTCCATCTGTGTTGTCTATTTTCATTCTTTCTCACCTTCCATCCCACCTTCCTCCTATCTGCGTCTTTGGGAGTGACCTAATAGAATTGTTATTAGGAACCATTGTTCCTGTTTGAGCTCCTGATCTTTCACCTATCACTGTTCTGTCATAGCTACTTTGAATTATTTTTCCTGTGATTTTGTACAATAGCAGCAAACTTGATCTGAGGTAATACAATGATCAGGGGCATTATGGGTAAGGGAGGAGCTCAAAGCTGGATCCTAGTAGCTAAAGAAAGTGGCTGAGTTGGATCCGAGGATCGGATCCAAACCCATTCATTGAGGAAGAATGAAAATGGACAACACAGATGAAACATTACGGTGAGTACATAACTTTTATTTTAACATCCTCAGGAAAAGAATTTGAGTTGACCACACATTATCTATGGTCACACATCATTCCTTGGATGCTGGTGGCATATGCTCTGTTGTTAAGAACAATTGGTCCAGAGTTTCTGGCATTTTTCCTGATCTTAATAAATATGACATCACACCATCTTTTGCATCCAAGTCATTGAACAATATCTGTAACTCTTTTAAGCACAGGATGGCTACTTCATCTACCTATGGTCATTTGAACAGGTGTGGTGTATGTAGCCAGTGTTATTACATCTTTGAAGAACCACACATGGTTATTTTAAACCATCCCATGATTATTCCTTACCAAGGTAGATATACCTTCAACATGAATGGGGTGGTGTAGGTGACCCTTTGTTCTGCATGTTCTGGTTTTTATATTGTAAAAACTAAAAAAAAGATTAAATAAAATAATCTGTGAACATTTACATTTCATCAAAGATGGTGATGAGCATAATGGTTTATTTAAATATTCTTGTTCTTGTTCGCGTAAAGATTTTAAAAAGTTTGTTTAATTTTATTTTATTTTGTATTGGAAAAAGTCTTTCAAGACATCGAGGGGTGATTGGTAAGCTACCTTACTTTGTAGAGAATTGTCATGGTAAATCCTTTTAAACTCTAGGTGTTTTATCAGGCTTGAATGAATTTGTTTCTCTTGCTCCAGTTTTAAAGAAAGGTCTGATAGGTTGAAGCATTAACACTTTTTGAAACACCTGCCTTTTAACATATTTAAGCTTGATTTACAGGGATGTCTTTTATTCTGATCAGTTCTTGTAATAGGAATGAAATAGCTAAATCATTGAATTCTTACAAGTATGTCTTGCTGCATGTTCATTTTTTGTTTATTTAAAATAATGTAATCAGCCATGCAGTATGCTAATGAATGTATACTGAGGTGACGTATATGATACTGAGGCAAAACCAGATGGCAGGGTGATTCAAAAACATCTAAATGCCCTGCAACTATGCTGCACTAGCTGTATATTGGAACGTGGTTGTATGCCTATATTAAAACTGAACACATTGAGAAATTATTCCAGGAGTTACCACAACAATAGCACATATGTATCAGCAAAAGGGTCTCATCAGAGCTACTGTGCCAAATGGTGTACACTGTCACTCCTGGCCAAAAAGAAAAAATAAATTAAGTATATAAAATGTATATATGCAAAAATTGTGTGTGTGTGTGTGTGTGTGTGTGTGTGTGTGTGTGTGTGTGTGTGTGTGTGTGTGTGCGTGTATTTATATATATCTATATGCTTTACCTTTAAAATGTCGCAACACACTTGTGCGACTGTTTATTACCCAAACTGAAATTCCGGAAACAGGAACATTGAATGCTAAAAAGTGCGAACATTCTCCATAAAAAAAGTCGATACTCAGCAAATGTTGACTTTGAGCAAAATGACCTGCAATTTTGGACTTCTTTTCTGAACATTTTGCAGCGGGGCAAGCCCCCCCACATACCCCATGTGGGTGGCTGCCCCCACCCCTGCTACTTATATATACAAACTCCCAGATTGCAGTACAGTGAGGGAAAGGGTACATTTCCTGATGTCTACTATAGTGCGCTCGCCACTCAAAATGCCGAATTCACAATTGCGAACGCACACTAGCATTTGCTGTTGTGAATTTGGCATCTTTTTTTCTCTCATACAAATCTTTAAAAACATACTTTTGCATATATGAGTGTCTCACAATGCAGCCACGACATTTTAAAGGTACAGTATGGTATGTATATATATATATATATATATAGAGAGAGAGAGAGAGAGACAGATAGATATACATGTGTATATCTATACGTATGTGTGCATTGGATGAAGTACATCCATGGCTAGAAGTCTGTGCTCTAAAGCTTGTTCTTTAACATGATGAGGCTCTCTGCCTGTTGACATGCAGATTCACCTCTGTTTGTGTGATGACTATGCTAATTAGGGTTCAGCTTATTATTGTATTTTAATTAATTAATTAATTAATTTGTTTTAAAATTTAATAACCAGATAAGGGAGCTGGTCTACTGATCCTTTTCAGTCATGACCTGGGTAGAGAAAAGATCTCATATTAATGAAAATATTCTGAGAAGATAACAATATAAAAGCATTAATACAAATAACTGACATGTATATACATATGTTACATCAGTTAGTTCAGTTTGCTGCAAATCATATCTGTTTACATAAGGAAGTTTCCTGTGCAGCAAGACAGCTGCAGTGTATATACATATGGTTGGAAATACTTACAGAATGTAACCGTTTGCAAGAAGTTAGGTAAACATTATTATATAGTCATTAGCCAGTGTCACATAAATGGATGCAGTTAGATTCTTTATGCAGGATTTGCTTAAACTGTTTTTTGAAAGATCCTAGTGTTATAGACTTTCTGTGTGTAAGGAGTTCCACTTAAAACAGTCCAGTTCTGGAGAGGGTCTTTTTCCCAGAAATACAAACAATGAAAAAATTGTATTTCTAACTATGTTTATAATGCAACAGTTAAACAGAATACCGTTTTCAAACTAGTAGATACTCATGCATTTTAAAAGCTTGTTTCTATTCAAAAATTGCATCTATGAAAACAGGCACACACTAGTTTGTCTAAATAGCTCTTCTCATTAATCTTCTGTCTGACTGCAAGTGCGATTGTGTCTACTTGCATGCTTCTAAAGGCGTAGTTTGGTTCCCTGACTTGGAGTACTGTTTTAGAGTGGGGTGAGAGAGGTAACCTTGTGTAAGTGTTTTAAAGATAATAGTACTAAATAAGAAAATGGCTCTGTTGGCAACAGGAAGCCAATGGGCCTTTTCATATAGGTTTCAGTGGGGACCGTTTTCAACTGTGAGAATAGCTACTGGCATCCTATGCATGGAAGAAAAGTGCCATCAGAATTACAGTGGCATGGGGCTCCTCAATCCTGGCCTCCTTCACTGATGGGAGGATGAAATTAAATAGACATCACCTCTGTACTGTAAGGTGGACACTTTTTTCCCCTCTCACTCTGTCTGTGGACATTGCAATCTGGCATTCTCCCTTTTTCCTCATGATGTGGTGTTAACTTTTTTTTTTGACATTATCTCTCATTATTATTGCATAAGGGATAGTTGTTTATTACTCTGAAAATGGTTGACTATTAGGGCTGTATCTTGGAGAGCTAAGGCGTAACTAAAGACTAGGACCCCAGATTTCCTTTCAGTCACAGTCAGGGTAAGACACAGAATTCTGGGACTAGGTCATGCAGTTCTTTCTTCCTGCAGTTTTTTGAAGTACTAGGAACAGACTCATTATTATATTACACTGTGATTTTTATCTGTATTTTGCTAATCCCAGATTATTTATGGGGAGCTTGTATGAGCTTTCTCTGAACATGAATGATATGACAAATGTGACGTGGGACAGCTAGACTGCATTTTGGAAATGGTTACTATTGCATTTAAACTTAGTTTTAGGACCTCCAAATAAGCAAATATTATTAGTTTTGTTTTTTTTTTTGCCATAAACTGTGAAAGTGTAAAGGATTTGCTAAGTTTAAAATTTCCAACAAATGACAACATATTGTCTTGTTTTGAACTTTATATTTACTTAGTTATTTTTGTTTTATTAGTGATTGTACATTTGTACAATTTGTGTTGTAGTGCAGTTTAAATACCTGTGCTATCACTGCATGTTTTCACAACAGTAGGATCTTATTTTCAATAGTTGACAAATTTTAAAAAGGCCATTTGGACGTGAGCTGTATAACACGCTGCAGAAAGATAACATTGAGCTGCCCCCAAATTTGTGAATTTTCATGTCAAGTAATTAAAAACATATTCAGGGATACTGATTAGCTGTTGTTTGGTTCAGCCCTTGAATGAGAAAGCACTACTCTCAATAATGCTGTTAACATGAAAAGTTAGAAAATGTTTCTGCAATGGGCTCTGGCTGTGTTAGTCTGACTGAGATTTAGTCATTTGTTCAGCTGTGTGATAATGTTTTTTTATGCGCATATTTGGCTCTTCTCTCCATTTGATAATATGACGTTTTATTTTCAAGCCAATAAGGTAAACATTTCAATATTTGGAAATGTTTTAGACTCAAGTCAAAATTGGGTACATCCACATGGATTTCCAGGTCAATGAATTAAAAATTAAAATATCTGAGAATGTTTTAGCTTCTCCGTGATCGCTGTTTTCAGCTTCTTTAACTTTGCGAGTAAACTGCAGTTCCCGGTTGCCGATCACACCACATTTAATACAATCCATATTTGCAATTGCACTACAGTGTGATCTGGACACCAGAGCTGGCACTTTATTTTAACTTTAATTAACTAAAACATGCAATTCCAACTTTTGGATTACATTGCATGCAATGTGATCGACTACCGGCAACTACAGCTTACTTACTGTTTATAGCGATCCAAAAGAGTTCTTTTTGTTAGACAAAATTTAAATGCCAGTACCTGTTTGCCGATCATGTACAGTGCAGACAGGACTGATAACAACCGGCAGCTGCAATTTACAATCAAAGTTATGCACAAAAAAAAAAAAAAAGAATCACCAGACATATGATGCAAAGAATGCCCCCTGAAGAACGAAAGCAGCTGATATAAGAAAAATATGTAAATATGTATTCCTAAACACGCAGAAACTGTGAAAAAATGGAGAATATTAAACTCGGAAGTGGAAATACATCCACTTCTTCGAGGAACGCAAAATGGAAAGATAATTCACAGTGGGAAGAGAAACAAGACTGGAACTGAGGGTTTACAGGAACAAAGACATTGTGGGTGGGGAATTTAAGTGACGTACTTAAAGTGGGCGTTAGTTGGTTAGCCTAAAGTTGGACCCGAATTTTAAACACTGGGATTGTCCCTTTAAGAGATGTTTACAGTTGTTGTACAAAACAAAAACAATTATACTTATAAAAATATGTATATAAGACAAGAATGTGGGTATACAATGCAAGTTTAAAAGGCTTCAGTAGTAAATCAACAGTATAGAAGAATTAAAGTTATATACAGTATACACTTCCTTTGTTGGTTAGCATTACTGAAGGGACTACTTGATTATTATGTCCTTGGGTCATTATGTCACTTGTTCTCTTGTTGTGGAGCAGGGGCATAGCCATTTGCTAGTGAGGTGGGTTTTAAGTGAGTTTTTAAACTCAGTTATGGAGGTTTTACTTGTAGGGCTAGTGGGTAGGGAATTCCATATTTTTGCTATATAGGAGGAGTATAGAGATTCTCCTGCAGAGTTAGAGACTTTTTGGACTTTTAATAGCTGTTTGCTGTTGGAGCGTAGAACTCTATTACTAGTGTATGGTTTGAGTATACTATTTAGGACTGGGGTTTTATATGGATTATGTAGTATCTGTTGGGATAGAGTTAATTGGTTATACAGTAGGAGATGAGGAAATTCAAGCCATTGTAACTGTTTTAGGGCTGTACAATGATGTGACCTATAGGGAGGACTGGTGGTAAACCTGGCAATTTTGTTGTAGCATGCTTCTGATTTAATGATGTATGTTTTTCTTAGATTAGTGAGAATAGGGGAGGCATATGTGAGAATAGAGAGTAAGTGTGTCCTAGCGATGGTTTCTTTGGCTGATTTTGGCAGAAAGGGTTTGTTCCTGTATAGGACCCCTAGTTTATTGTAGACTTTTTTATAGTGTGAGCAATGTGGATGTGAAATGTTAGGTTGCAGTCTATTTGTATACCTAGTAGTTTGGTATGACTAACAGGTGAGATAGTGGTATTATTTTTCGATAGTATGTTGAAAGGGGTGGATGGAGGCTTGTACTTAGTGGGGTTGAATAGTAGTAGTTTTGTTTTATTGGGGTTTAGGATTAGTTGGTGTTCAGCTAGCCAGGATTCGGCTGATAGGAAGGATGATTGAGTGAGTTTGTGTAATTCTGGGATGGAAGAGACATTACATAGAAGTATGGAGTCATCTGCATATTGTATTACTGTGGCGTGGTGTGTAGAGGTATGGAAGTTGTTAGTAAAGGTAGTGAAAAGTAGTGGCCCAAGGATGGAGCCTTGGGGCACACCTAGTGTTACTGGGAGTAATGGGAGGATGTCTGAGTGCCATTGAACTGCCTGTATCCTGAGAGATAGCTTTTGAACCGAACAATTGTGGACTCTGATAGGTTTAGGGTAGAGAGGACATTGATAAGTTTATCATGTGAAACAGTATCAAATGCCTTTGAGATGTCTAGGAATAGGGCTGATACAGACTTTCCATTGTTTCTATGTGTATTTACGGTTTCTGTGAATGACAACAGGGCAGTGTTGATGCTGTGTGAGGGACGGAAACCATGTTGTGTGTTAATAAGTAGATTATGGGTATTGAGGTGTTCCATAATTTGTCTATGAATACATCTTTCCAGAATTTTTGAGAGAGGAGAGAGGATAGCAATGGGACGATAATTTGATAGTTCTTTTGAGGTGCCACCCTTGTGGAGAGGAATAACACAGGAGATTTTCCATATTTTAGGAATTTTTTTTCAATTATTGATCAGTTAATAAGAATTGACACAGGGTAACCTATAGCCTCTGCAGCTATTTTCAGGAAGTCTGCTGAGAATGTATCGGCTGTTAGTGTGGTGGGTTTCAGTTTTTTTAGAAATTTTCTAATTGCATCTACATTGATGGGTTGCAGAGAGACGTTAATGATATTGTTGTCAATGTTTGGAGGGGTATTATGGTTGTGGAGAAGTTGTGGATTAGTTAGGGCAAGAATTGATTCAGTAAAGTGCCTACTGAACTGAGTTGCTATCCTGTCATTGTTAATCTCAGTGGTGGTGGTGGTGGGGGGGGGGTCCTAACTTTGCCAGGTAATAAGATGTTGTTGATGGCAGACCAGTATTTTTGAGGGTTATTTAAATGTATTTTTCTGTATGTCATGACTGTATCTGATTTTGTCTAGTTTAACCTTTTTTTTTTACTTTGTTTCTGAATTCCAGATAAGCTGTTTTTAGAGTTTGGGAGTCAGATTTGTGCCAGTCATTCCACTTTTTATCTCTAAGTTTCATTAGGGACCTAGTTTCTTTAGTAAGCCAGGGTGCATAGTTTGATTTAACCCTAATTGTTCTTGCTGGGGCAAATGAGTTTAAGATGTTTAATAAAACAGTATTGAAATAATGAATAGCATCATTAAGCTGGAGGTTTTTGAGTGGGGCCCAGATATAGTTTTTTTAGGGCTGAGATGAATTGGTTAGGGTTAAAATTGATTTTGTTTCTTATCAGATGGTAGGTGGTAGGTTTGAATTGAATGAAGCAGTGTTTAATCATAAAGTTTGGGTGGTGGTCACTTAGTTTATCTGGTAAGCAGCCAGCTTGGTAAGAGTGGATAGGTCTGTTTATGAGGATTCAGTCTAGGTTTGATTTCTGCTTGGAGGTTTTGTCAATTCTGGTTGGTGAATGGATAATTTGATTAAATCCACATAGATTTATGTAGCTGGTGGGATCATTTGAGGAACAAGTTAAGCAGTCTATGTTAAAGTCTCCCATGATGATTGTTTCATGTGAGAAGGAATTGATGGACCAGTTTATAAGATTTTCTACAGTAGGGATGTTATTTCCTGGTGGGATATAGCATCTAATTATGTTTATAAGATTTCTGTCATTGATTTTTAGTCTGGTCAGTATAATTTCAACATTGTCAAAAGAGGGGGAGGGTACTTATAGAGTATCTACATTGAGTTAATTTCTGAACAGTACTGCAACTCCACCTCCTTTTTTATCTTGTCTATCTGTGCGTAGAATACTGTACCAGTGTGATAGGATCTCATTATTTGTATTTTTGGGGTTTAGCCATGTTTCTGTTAATAGTACAATGTCAGGGTTATATAGAGCTAGGGTGGCGTGAAGTTCATGTACTTTATTTAGAATGCTTCTTATGTTGATGTTTAATAGTAAAAGGTGTGTAGGTTTTCTGTTGGTTAATATGGAGTTATTGCATTGATTTAGGGGGATGGGGTTGAGAGGGGTAGGACCAGGGTTGCTGAGGGTTAGTTTAGACGTTAAGTAGCTAATTAGATGTATTAAAGTGGTCACGTATTTGTTGTATTTCAGAGAGGGTTTAGAGCTGTAATGCCTGGCAGTCTCATGGATGGGGATATAAATTTGTGTGGTTCTGTTCAAGATGGATGGGTAGGGAAGGATATTGAGGTGGTTGAATGTGTTAGAGGTGGTGGCATGATGTGGGGTTGAGTGAGTTATGTATGTGTGATATGAGGTAGTGTGTGCCAGTAAAGTGAGGATTGCTAGGGTGGTGGAGAGTTGCAGTAGCATAATGTTTGGTTCTAACAAAAAAGAAGTGATGAGGTATTATCTAGTTGGGACTCAACATGTATGTGTTGCGGGCTATATGGTTTGTAGAAGAAGAAAGGATAGGGCAGTTAACCGTGGAGGTGTGATGAGTGTGGAGTGTGTCTGGGGAATAGTAAACTAGGGGAGTGTATGATGGAAATAACATTTGGAGGGAGATGTGATTTGTTGATTGAATGTGTGTATGGGAGTGATAGAGCTATTGGAGGAGTGGGTGAAAAGCTAGTGTGGTGTAGTGGGTGGGATGTGTGGCATAATGGTGTGGCAAATCCTGATTTGATGTGAGAAAGTAGGAGTGGCTAGAGTGTATAAATTTAATTGATGTGGGGGTGTGTGGGAATGTGGGTAGGGTAGGGGAGCGGAGTGAGCCCGAGCGTAAGCGAGGGCAAATAGAGCAGGTTGAACCCACGAGGTTGAGCTGTCCGAATCAGCAAAAACAATCAGCTGAATGTTGGCCCACGCCAAGTCAGTACAACAGTGCTAGTTTTGTTTAAAGTATAGCTTTTGTTTGGGAGAGAGTTTTGCCCAGTTGTAAACTATTTTATGAAGAAATTTCTGCCAAATTGGGAATGAAGTTTTGTCAAATTGAAATACTGCAGGGGTTTAAGAGACTGGGGTTACTACAAGAGCTATATGGGTAGCTAGGGTAACTAAAGCCAAGAACTCAGTATTAAGAGAGTGGAGGAGGGTTAATGGCAACAGTCCCGTGTGCACACCTAAGTAGTTTTAACAATGTAAACTGGTGTGTTTATAAAGAAAAAGGTCACGTATATTAGTAAGGTGGGCTTGGGCAGTACAACAGTCTTTTGATGGTGGGCGTCAGTATTCAGTAGGAAGCAAGGTACTATAGCTAGCTGTAATGCTGTAGAGTGGCTACAAGGATGGCATTCTTTAGGATGCCGCCACTAGTGGATAGGTGAATGAAACTGTAGAGAAGAAGACAGAGAAATTCAGTGGGCTATTATTGAAAATAACAGTTGTTATGTATGTAAGGGTAAAAAACTAATGCAGACAGAATGTATGCAAGGGTAAAAAACTAATGCAAACAGAAGAATTTGGACTTTGTAACCATTGCCATTACTGTTAAACTGACAGTTTACACATGTGCAGGTAGCCACGGTCAGTTAACTGCAACAGAACTTTAGTAGGAATAATAGACACATTAAGGACCAGCTATCAGGTCATACAATTTCAGTGTACCTTCAGCAATGTTCCTACTTAGCTTAAAACACAAATAGTTTAGTAGAGCAATTATAATGTAAAACTATTAGGCAGAACAAAGTAACATCAGAGGTGTTCCCAAGGCTTGTGAACCATCTAATAGGCAGTACAATTACAAAGTATTTACCCGGGAAGCATTACAATCTAAATATCTGGCTTGACATATTACATTTCCTTACTGTTTGTAAATGGTTTTCGCGCTCTCTGAGGGATATGCGGTGATAGTGTACCTAATGTATCATGCAGTCTATGCAGCATGACCTCACCGATAGCAGTATAGCAGTAGAGAGCACTCCTAGGGCTAATTACTTTGCAATAGTCAATTAATATAGCCACCCTCTTGATATAATAGCAATTGATGAGAATATACCCATACAGCAAACAGAATGGAGAAATACAATGCAGTCAAACCAGCATATTCAATCAGGAGCACTCAAACAAACAGCATTGGTCGATCACAGTTTGCATAATGCACTACAAGCAGCTTAAAGAAACATCAGACCATAATATTCTTACAAAGCATTAAGCAGCATGGAGAGCTTACTTTACAACCATTCAATAGCAATAAAACAATAAATGCCTCTACCTGATGTGCACACTGGGTATGTTGCCTGGGATGTTCAGCCTATGGGAGGAAGGGAATGTTTGAAAATGGCACCTTAACATAGGTGATATTTAATACCTTTGTTTAGGTGTGGGGGGAGGGGACATGCCTTAAGTGAGGGTTGAACCCACGAGGCCGAAAAGTGCGAATCAGCAAAAACAATCAGCTGAATGTTGGCCCATGCCAAGTCAATACAACAGTGCTAGTTTTGTTTAAAGTATAGCTTTTGTTTGGGAGAGAGTTTTGCCCAGTTGTAAACTATTTTATGAAGAAATTTCTGCCAAATTGGGAATGAACATTTGCAGAATTGAAAGACTGCAGGGGTTTTAGAGACTGGGGTTACTACAAGGGCTATATGGGTAGCTAGGCTAACCAAAGCCGAGGACTCTGTATTAAGAGAGTGGGGGGGATTAATGGCAACAGTCCCATGTGCACACCAAAGTAGTTTTAACAGCGTAAACTGGTGTGTTTATAAAGAAAAAGGTCACATACACTTTATTAGTAAGGTTGGCTTGGGCAGTACAACAGTCTTTTGATGGTGGGCGTCAGTATTCAGCAGGAATCAAGGTACTATAGCCAGCTGTAATGACGTAGAGTGGCCACAAGGATGGCACTCTTTGGGATGCCGCCACTACAGGATAGGTGAATGAAAACTTTGTTAGTAAGGTGGGCTTGGGCAGTACAACAGTCTTGTTGATGGTGGGCGTCAGTATTCAGCAGGAAGCAAGGTACTATAGCTAGCTGTAATGCCGTAGAGTGACCGCAAGGATGGCACTCTTTGGGATGCCGCCACTAGAGGATAAGCGACTGAAACTGTTTCTTCTCTGGTAGCTGCCTCCAGCATCATTAGAATTTGTAACACAACTCTCAGGTCTTCCAGATCTTCCAACAAACCTTGCCCGGATTCATTCAGATAAGTTCAATGTGCTTCTGATGGTGGTCTTCACTGCTTTATTGCAGGTACTTCATTCTTTTCTGGAACCAAGTTTAACCAATTTACTGAGGCACATTTCTGAACTTTGACCAAACAGTGTTCAAAAGTCAGCAGCTTCCGTTTTTGTATAGTTTTTAACACTCTGGTTTCTTGAAGTTCACCTTTCAAGCTATGTCTCCCAAATCTCATATGCATAGTTTTTGATGTACTTATCAGCATATTATACATTCTCCAGTGCCCAAATGGTCAGTTTAGCCAAGTTCTTTTGCAGGCATGCCCTATCCGTTGCACATGTAATCAGTTTACCCATTTTTAAGTCATCTGCTCCCAGATTGTACAATATCTCAGATGAAAAAGATAAATTTGAAAGATGCAACCTAAACAAGTATGGGCCTGGGATAGAGCTCTGTGGGACACCTTGACTGTAACCTCGAATTTCACTTGTCCAATTACTGTATGGTACTTGCCGTGTCCTATTTGTAAGCCATGCAGCTATCCATCTTATCAAGAGTACATCAGTATCTAGTTGTTCTAATTTATTGATTAGTGTATTACATGTGGCCCTGTCAAATATTGAAGTTAACTCTGTATAAATTACATCACAGCTCAATTTTTCATTCATAGTTATTATATTGTTATAGAACATCATTACATTTGGTAATAGATCTGTTTTCGACATATACATGCTGATATATGGTGTCAAGTCCCAACCTTTCCAATTCTGAAAAAAATGTATCCAATGTAACATTCTGCATTATTTTCCATGGTTTACCTTTAGAAAAGCGATTCACACTCAGGCGAATAGCAATTGTTCGAAAGGCTGTTTGCAAAGTTTGCAAACACTGAATGAAAAAAGGTTTGAATGTGCACTGAGTGAATGCACAGTGACATTCGCTCATTGCACATTCGACATTGTGGGGCGGATTGCACTATAGTGGGGTTTGGAAAATGGTCCCTTTCTCCACTGTAGTGCGATCTTGGAGTTAGAATATTAAAGTAGGGGTGTGTGGGGGGTGCAGGGGGGCTTGCCCCCTGCTTTACACTTCTTTTTTTTTTTTTCGTTTGACATTAATGTTCGAAAAACAGCGAATCTGCTGTTTTTCAAACATTAATGACTATCTCTCATTTTCACTTTAGTGGCTCCGAGTCGCTCATATGAGCATTCATACCACTGTGACTCGCTTTATAAAAGTAAACCTTTTTCCACAACATAAAAGTAGACTTGATCTGTATGACTGTGGGTTTGTCCTACTCCCCTTTCCCATAAATACAGGTTTCACAAGTGCATATCTCCAGTCTTGAGAAATCTCCTCATGTCTATATAACCTAGTATATAGCAGACATAATTGTTCTCTCTCAGTTTAATTTCTCCAAGTGTCTTAGGTTCATAGGTTCATACTAGGCTATCTGCCCTAGGGCATTTATAAGCCTATTCAGAGTGTGTTTGGCTTTCGCCACCCATTTTAAATAATTTTGCTATGCCCTTTTTTGAGGTTAGTATACTGTGCCTCTGTCTAACAGTGACACAGAAGTGATACCCGGGGTAAAACTACTATCTCCCATCCACTCATCAAGATTCCTCTTGAAGAGAGTCAATGAGGGACTCTGCCTAACCTGGACTGGGATTTTATTCCAGAGTGAAGGGAGCCTCTGGGTTATGAATCTGTCCCTCCAGCATGTCCTATTTATTTCAGTGCTGAGGTTCAAGTCTCTCGAGCGCGTAGCTTGATGGGATTTGGATTTTCTGAGGTGCAGCATGTCCATTAATTCCGGGTTGGACATGGCTTTATACGTCAGGCACAGATCGCCTCTGAGCAGGCGGTATGCCACTGAGTAGAGCTGGAGTTTCTTTAACCGGGCAGCATATGGCATCTGTTTGAGCCCTTTGATCCTCTTGGTGAGGTACTTTTGGGGTCTTTCCAATTGCTGCAGGTGTCTGGTAAGGTACATCCCAAAAGGGGCATTGTACTCAATTATGGGCCTGATGAGGGATGAGTAAAGAGGCACAATGACCACTCCTGATCTAGATGTGAATCCCTTCATGATTAGGTGGGCTATATAAAATGTTTTTCTAACCACTTTGGCCATGTGGTTGTCAAATGAGAGATTGCTATCAACTTGGGTCCCCAGGTCCCTAATTACTTTTTCCATACTTAATGGATTACCACCTATGTGGTAATTTGTGGGCACTTTGTTTTTGCCAAAGGGGATGACTATACACTTTTTGGCGTTTAGCTTGAGGCCATGGCTCTGGTACCAGTTGTCTGTTTCTATGAGGCCCTTTTGTAGGATGCTTGTTTCTGCTGGAGAGTTGATTATGGTGCCCAGTTTGCAGTCATCTGCGAACTTGGTCAGTCACAGTCCTTCCGTGTTGGCCTGTACCTCCGAGAAATATATACCGAACAAGAGAGGTCCCAGGACTGAGTCTTGTGGGATGTCACTTATAACTGGTTTGGAGTCTTGACATGGCTCCAGCAATTCTAACCATGTGGGTTCTGTCCTTGAGCCAGTTTTCAACCCATCTAGTGACATAGGGGTTTATATTTAAGCTGGTGAGCTTATCTATAATGCCCGAGTGGGGTATTGTATCAAAGGCTTTTGCGAGGTCCAGGTAGGCTGTGTGGACCACCTTCCCCTCGTCAATGGCCTTGGTGACTGTTTCAAAGAAATCGACCAGGTATAAGAGGCAGGATCTGCCCTTAACAAAGCCGAACTGGGTAGGATCCAGTGTCTGTAGGTCCCCAATATCTTTATTTATGAGGTCCATGATGATCCTTTCCATAGCTTTGCGGACCAAGCTAGTCAGGCTTATGGGGCGATAGTTTCCAGGATCCGTTGAGGCACCACCTTTGTGGAGAGGGACCACTGTTGCTGTACGCCACTCTTTGGGTACATATCCTGTAGTAAGGCTGAGATTGAACAGTAGTTTTATGTTTGGGTTTAGCTCTTCTTGGAGTTCATGTAGGACGCAGCCCGGGACACCGTCTGGTCCCATTGATGCTGTGTTTTTTGCTTTGGAGAGGGTAGCTGTTACCTGAGCATCTGAGATGTCAGGGGGGCAGCACTCTGTTGGGATAGATATTTGCCCTTTTGGTGGGGGGGGGGGGAGTTTGCGCTGAACCTGTCAGCTAGGATGTTGGCAATGTCTGTGGGTTCGGTGTATTTTTTGTCATTTTGGACTAATTCTGAGCATATCTTGGAATTCCCACCCAGGTTCCTAAAAGAACGCCTTGTGATTATCCTTAGTGTCCTGTGCAATTTTTCTCTCAAAGCTGGCCTTAGACGATTTTATGAGTGCCCGTAGTTTTTTGCTAATACTGATCAGAGATGTCTTCCCTTTTTGGGATTTTGCTCTATCATGTAGTAGCTTCCTCCTTCTATTGTATAGTTTGTATATGGCTGGGGTCCAACAGACAGGACGCCTGCCTTTGGAGGATTGGGTCTTCGTTTTATTTGGGATTGCATGATCCATGCATTCCTGAAGGTGTTCATAGAATGCATTTATAAATGATTCTGCGGTCTGGGCCATATTCTCCACAGGCCCGGGGGCTTTGAAGGATTCCACCTCGGTTTTGAGGAGTGTAAAATTTGCTTTAGAGAAGTTTTTCACTGTGGTTTTCTGGGCAGGGGGTGGGGTCGGGATGTGGATATCCAGTAAGATTAGTTTATGGTCTGATCTTACCAGTGAGGGATACACTTCTGGTCTGGAGCATAGAGTCCCCATGTTGGTGATGATCAGGTCCAGTATGTTTTCCCCTCTTGTGGGAGTGGTAACAAGTTGTTCCATAGCATTTGAGTTTATAAATTCTAGGAACCTTTGGGCTAGGGTGTTGGAGCTAGAGTAAAGCTCCCAGTCTATGTTTGGGTAGTTGAAGTCGCCCAATATAATGGTGTTTGGAGAGACCTTCATATTTTCCAGTGTTCTCAGGAAGGCCGAGTGGGGTTCCTGGGTTTGGGAGGGTGGTCTGTAGCAGGCTATAAACTGGAAGGCAGTTTTACCCACAGTTAGTTGCACATGGATAGTCTCTGATGCTTCGTGCTGTGCCACCAACCTGGAGGTGTGGGTACCTTTGACGAATATTGATACTCCCCCTCCTTTTGTGGTTTGGTCCAAGTTTTGGGGCCGAAAAGCATGGTATGAGGTATAACCTGGTAGTGCTGGCGTGCTCTCAGGAGCCTTGAACCAGGTTTCTGTTACTGCACAGATATCGATGTTCTCCATGCTAAGGAGAGTTTCGAGTGCGTGCATCTTGAGGTTTAGACTTCTGGCGTTGAGTAGCATTACTCTTAGTTTCTTATCCCTTGTGATACCTATGGAGGTGGGTTTTTCTTTTGAGCCTTGCCTAAAAAGACACTATGGGGGTGGCAAGAGCCTTTGCCAATATCCGAAAGCCCAGGGGTGATAGGTGCAAGCCATCCCTAGCGAAGCATCGTGGCTTGTCGAGCATGTCATCCCACGCTGACAGGCATTGGATCCCCTTTGAATGACACCAATACTTAAGCCAATTGTTGAAATTGATCATCTTGTCTTCATATTGTGGCATCATTCTTGGTGAGGGTAAGATGCTACTCAAGGTCAGGGTCATACCGGCCTGGGCTACATGCTCAGAGAGCTCCTCTATGTCTCTTTTCATGTAGTCCAGGGAGGTGCCTCAGGTCATTCACACCAGCATGGACAATGACTGAGTCATATTTGTACTTGCCTTGGAGTGACCTGAGTGCTTGTGTTATGTGGCGGATCCTAGCGCCCGACAGGCAGCTCACTGTGACCTTCTCCTTGTTCAGCCTGGTGAGCGGGACGTCAGTGTGCCTGACGATAGAGTCACCTATTACAAGTGTATTAGGTGTGTTGTTTAGCCTTACGGGCTGTGACTGTTCGGCACACTGGCTTTGTGAGCTATGTGTTGCACGTGTTTTGTTTTGGGGTAGCGGTTGCTTGGGTGTCTGCTTTGAAGGTCTCTGCTGCTTAGGCAGATTTTTATTTAGAGCCTCCGAGTATGTTTTTGTGTGTTTATGTGTTTGGTTTGCTGTCGTGGTAGGTCTATATGAGACTGGAATTGTAGTGAGTGTGGTTTCCTTCACCTCCTGACTGGTTACGCCAGTACTGAGTTGAGAGAGCTTAGCCTCCAGTTTGGCTATATGGTTGCATCTCTCACATGTGTTGGAATTTGTTGGGAGGAGGAGAGGGTTGTCTGTGTACATGAGGCAGTTGTAACATTGCCTCAAGATTCCCAGGTTCACCAGCTGGACCGGAGAGGAGATTGACAACTGACCTTTGGACATGCTAGAATAGTATTGGGAATTCCTTTATAATTGAAAAAAGGGCCAAATGGGGAACAAGGTACTCAAGGGGAGTTTGTGAGGGTGTAGTGCTTTTAATTTTTTAGTGCTGACTTATATAATTGCTTTAGTGAGCAAGTGCCAGGCTATAGAGTAGGAAAAGGGTGTTTATTATGAGAACTTGATCAGTTCTAAGGGAAAATGTGAAGAGCAGACTTTGTGGAGCCGAGAAAGGTTTAAACCCAATTAAGCGGCGCTGCCTGATGCTGCGCTATGCACAAAATCGTGCAAAACCGTGCTAAATCAGGTTCTATACAGGAGGACTTGAAAGAGCTAGAAATTGGCCCAAAACAGCCAATAGACTACCAGATTATTGGGCTGGGAACACTCATCCAGGGATAGATAGGCTGCTCTAAGCTCCCCACTGCCACTGGTGAGCAAAGAAGCCTCCCTTTATCCAAGAAAGGAAATGGGTAACACAGGAACTTTCCAAAAGTCCAGAATACAGCAAAGCCTGTATTTGGACTACTCTAGGTCAGGATAGGCGGGAAACCAAGATAATTTTTTTTGTTTTTTTTTTTTTCTTTTTTTGCAACAAACAGCAGGAAAATGCAATAAATATGTAACATAGGCTAGCGCACTTGAGTGTGTAGCCTCAACAGGTAAATGCAACAAACAGGACAAACTTTAAATTACAAGCGCAAAAGCTTGCTAAAGCTGGCTTTAAAGCAGGGGGTTAAAAAGAGATAGGAAATGGCCCAAAACGGCCAATAAGCTACAAGTCACTGGGCTGGAACCACTCCTCAAGGGACAGATAGGCTGCTCACAGCTCCCCACTCTCACTGGTGAACAAAGAAGCTTCCTCCTATCCAAATTAGGATATGGGCAACACAGGAACTATGACACAGCCCAGAGATCAGCAATACCTGAAGACTGGACTATTCTAGTTCAGTAAAGGCGGGAAACAAGGATATATATATATATTTTTTTTAAGTAGCAGAAATTAGGTACAGAAACACAGTAAATGCTTTAACTCGACTAGCGCACTAGAGTGTGTAGCCTACCAGTTGCCTGTATCACTCTGCAGGACACCACGAGGAGCTGTGCGGAGTTGTCTACAATAACAAACTTTTTAAATCACAGATTCGCTGAAAAAAAAACCTGGCGTTTTAGGCAGAATTAGTTAAGACAGCAAGAAAAGCAGAAAAGTGATACTTAATCACTCCAAAGTCACTCTTTTGTCTCTCTGCTGCTGTAGACTCTGCAGAACACCTGGAAGGCACTTGCTGAGGGGAATACAAGCGTAAAAATGTGCAAATGAGGTTTTTATAGCAGGGAAGTGAAAGAGATAGAAATTAGCCCAAAATGGTCTTGGGATTCTAGTACCATGATGGGATTGGCCATCATTCCTAAGTCAAAGTATCATTAAAGTTCATGAAATTAGTATTGTTTCAGTCTTAAATGTCAGCCAAAGGTCCTCTTTGCAGCACTCGCAATGTGTCCAGAACTGACTCCTTCTACAATTCATACGGAGTTACATGTAATGGTAGCATATCTTAGTAAGACTGGAAACTCTTTTTTTATAAGACCCATTGTTCCTATTATTACTGGAACTGTCTGTGTTTCATTCTTCTTCATTTTCCTTGTTTGTGCCCGCAAATCCTGATATTTTATGACTTTGTGTCTCTCTGAGACACTGTAATCACTGGGTATAGCAATTTCAGTGATCACTTTTGTCTTCTTTTCATGGACTATTGTATCTGTTTTTTTTTACTGTCTGTAATGGGTGATCCCATGTGATATGAACTTTATCATTCTGTATAATACTTTGTGGCTCATGTTTCCAGTGCTTCTCAGCTACTTCAATATTGTAATGTTTGCTGAATACCCAATGCAACAGTCTTGCTACATTATTATGCCTTTCAGTATACAGGCCCTCTGCAATTAGTGTATCACATGCAACTGTTTCCAGTTCGTCTTACAGAACCTGCATTTTTCTGTTTCTCCCACATATTCAGTGGATCTTCTAAACCAATGTGTATATAGTCCACTATCCTGGGATGCCAATATTAACCTTTCATCTTTTGGTTTAAATTCACCTGTCCTTAACTATTCCTATGTCAGGTCCTGATCAACATGAGGTTGTTACAGGAGTTATCTGTACTTGCAGCTATATTTATACCTTTTCCACATTTCTTGCCTTTTCATGTGCTCCTTCTCCTTATAGTCTTTTTTTTTTTTGCACATTCATCTGCTGCCTGATTTTTGTCTGCTACTGCTTTCATTTCCATTCCAGCTTGACACAGATACGCGTCTGCTAAACTAAGCAGAGAAGTCATCTTCGACTTGTTCTCCTCAGGTTATAAAACTTTCACTACATTTGGATCTGGTGAAGTCAGCAGATACATATGCAGGCCTACGACTGCAGATCTTTACATGTAATCAGTTTTGAGGAGGCCCATACTTGCTTCAGAATGATGAATTTATAAGCTCAGTATACTGATTTTTTTATAACACTTGCTAAGCATGAAGGGCGGCACAGTGGTGCAGCGGATAGTTTGTTGCCTCATAAGAAAAAGTTACGTGATTCGATTCTCGGCTGGGGTGCCTTCTGTGTGGAGTTTACATGTCCTCCCTGTGTTCACATGGGTTTCTTCCCACATTGCAAAGACATGCACTAGGTGGATTCAACACTATAAATTACTAATAGGTGTGACTGTGCATGCGAACTACCACAGCAGGGCTAGCCACCTGACGGTGTAAACCTTGGTTCTAGTTGATTGTCACTGTTAAGTGACACCCCAGCCCCCTGTCTAAAAATAGGAAAAAGGGTTGTGGGTGGAATGGATATTAAGTGTGAAACATTTTTCTTGTTTTCCTCTCCAGCTGATCCAATACCTTTTGGGGGCAATAAGCTACCCCAAAACTGTAAGTTAGAACAGGAAGAGTAGATTGGTTTATAGCTTGAGCTTTGTTCCTAGACATCAGGGGTGTTTTCAGTATTAATTTTAGTCTTTAAAATATTCCTTACTGAGTTTTGTTTATATTTGTTAATGTTTTGTTGTCGATCCTTCATCATTTCCTAAAAATTTAAACACTTCTCCCGCTCAAGTTCCTTTATATTATATCCCTGTCCCAGACTGACATTTTCTTGGTGCTGCAGTTTTCCTGCTTAAAATGTTCCTTTTGCATATTTATCAAGACCAAATGATATTCTTTTATCACCTGAGAAAGTTTAAACCACTTGCAGTTGTGCTTTCAGCTCCTCATGTGATGAAATGTACAGGTTTAAATCTTCCACAAAAAGAAGATGAGACGTTTTTACACGTGATTGTTTTCTGGGAGCCACATTGTAACCATGACCTAATCTGTTAAGTAGACAATTTAATGGGTTAAGGGCAAGACAAAAGAGCAGCGGTGACAAAGAGTCACCCTGGACTAACCCCCTTTGAATTTTTATTCCTGGGATAATAATTTGTCCTTTATCATGGCTTAGCTGCAAAGTGGTTTGCCACTCTTTTGTGGTCACTGTAATGTAATTGATCAATGTAGGATGTATCTTATACATTTGATCCATGAATGTGAGATGCTGTCAGATGCTTTTTTTGTAATCTATCCATGCCATACTTAGATTCTTCCCGTTTTTACAATTCTCCCTGATGACTTTATTTATCAACAAATGATTCTTTGTTCCATATACTTTTGTTTGCTACCCTTCTCTTCTATTGCTGTGATTGAGTTTTCTTCTAAATAACTATAAACTCTATTACCAGCAATTTCAGTATATAGTTTATACATCAGCGAAAGGCAAATTATTGGTCTGTAGTTTTTAGGATGGCTTGCAAGTTCATTTTGAAGGAAGAGTATTGTTTTCCTTTTTGTTAACCAGTCTGATGTCTTTTTAGGATGCGCATATATGTAGATCTGATGTTGTAAATCTTTTGTTCATTCATTACAAATAGGACCTCGGTTCCATCTTCGGAACTGATACGGCTGTTTCCAAGCTTGCGCAAGCCCAAAAACTCTCAGCTAAAACCTACCCATAATGCCCCTCTCCTAGTTACTCCAGATCTCATTTGCCACGTTCCTAGTCAAATGTGCTAGCCATCTCTCTCAAAGCTAAGTAGAAAATTGTTATTTTTAAGACAGTTTCTCTTCAAAATTATTTAATTTTTAGTCAAGTCAGCCTTTTCTCACTGTTGCCTATAACCTAATCTTATTTCCTACCCTTTACCTTGGTAATTTAATTTTTTACCTTTATTGGTACTGTCCCTCTCTCCTGTCTTTGATAGGCCTTTTCTTTTTACTAGTGGTATTTTTTAAATAACATCATTGGTATTCTCTCCCTCTTCTTTCCCTTAATTTTTCTATAGGATAGCCTTATTGCTTTACTATGTCAGACAAAGCTAAGTTGGGATGTAAACAGTGTGACAAGTGTGGACGTAAGATGCCTAACTCGGATACACATGTTCGTTGTGTCTACTGTTTGGGCGTGGATCATATTAAGCTGACTGTGACATTTGTGCTAGTTTTAGTAATCAGACACTAGCAGACCGTAAAAATAAACTTATTTTAAAAGGTTTACTCAAGACACCTTTTTTGGAGGCTGTATCTGGGTCGGAGGTCTCACCCCCTCCAAAGACCAAAAAACATAATGAAAAATGGAGTTACTCGGTTCCTGCATCTCCGTCAGTTACGGAACCATGTTGGCTGCATGTTTCACCGGCGCCCACGGCGCAGACCTCTTCAGCACCAGGCTGTGTGTCCTCTCCCTCGGTGCCATCCATGATATTCACTCCTATTTCAGTTCCAACCTCAGCACCACTGACTTCGGTGCCGTCCTTGGATCCCACATCGGCACCGATGACTGTACACGCTTCAGCACCATCCCCGGCCACTGTGCCAACAGTTTCTTCAGCTCCATTGGCTCCAAAACTCGAATGCCTGCCAAGAACAAGATACTCTCCAACTTACAACCCTTTTTTGGTGCAGAGGTTTAGCCCCTTTCTAGAAAAACATGATTCTCCTTCAGCAGCCTCCTTTAGATCCACTAGGAGTTTTTCTGAATTAGACCTAGTGCAGGTTGTGGACCAGCTTCTGGCAGCTATGGAATTGGCCATTCCAGCAAGACCTTCCATCCCTCCTGGCTTGGAATCTTTTACTTCTTCCCCTATCTATCCTCCTCCTCCAGCCTCCACCCAGATCTCGGTACTGATGTCCACTTCGGTGCATACTGTCTCGGCTGTGACAGCAGTGTTTCCCCTGTTGGCACCGACCACTCTTGCTGTGAGCTGATGCTTTCCCGGAGTGGTGCTTGGACAGTCTGTACTTTGGTACCTAGTCTGGCGCCTATTTTCTCACTGGCACCATGTATGTCCATGGTTCTGATGGCTTCCAGTCTGTCGGAGCTTCTCAACTGGAGGTGGGCTCCTCGGTGTGGGGTGTGACCCCAGTTCCGAGGTTGCCCCTCCCGGTTCCGGGCTCCCATCCCTCCTCGGGTGGGCCTGCTGTCCAGGTGATGGAGAGGGTCCTTCATTCCAAAGGCTCACAGTCAGTGCCAATGACATCAGTATCAACCCCCCCCCCCAAATGCACCTCTCCCAACCCGCTCTTTTGGGACCCCAGGCACGGGAGTCACAAGAACCCCCTTTGAAGTGAACCTCTTCTCCGGAGTCCTCCTCAGAAGATCCCACTGGAGAACCACCCCGGAAGAAACGGTGCAAGAGGAAGCACCTTGATTCCTCGGAGGAATCTATCACCGACGGCACTGTGATGAGGGGGAAGGGTCCCCACGGTCTCTCCCAGACGATGTCTCATTCGAAGAAATTCTCGAAATCCTCAAGCAGCAGGGGGACTGGAAGTCCTCTAACCCTTCCTCTGAGGAATCAGTGTTTTTGCAGGCCTTCTGTGCCCGGCCATCTACTTCCTGGGTGACCCCACCGGCAGATGAACTTGTTAAACTAATTGTGCAGCATGTCTGGAAGGCCCCGGAAAATGTAGAACCTGTCCCCCAGAGGCCAGAAAAAAATTTATCTACACCTGAAGACCAGCCCCACTGGTCCAAGCAGTTGACAGTTGATTGTATGGTCATGGCGGCGGCCACCAAGAGGGAACTGGCAGAAGATAGTTTCACTGTCCATCCACCAAACAGGGAGTCCCAGACCATGGACAGACTAGGGAAGTGGACCTATGCTTCAGCGATCTTCGCCATTTGGTCGCTGAAATATCTGGCACACTTTACTTGCCTCCAAAGAGACCTAATTTCCAAAATGTCTTCCTCTTTGGTGGGGGTACTGCCTGTTGAGGTGTGTGATACTGTCACCTCGCAGCTAGCTACCCTTGAATCCATCTCAAACTCCTCAATGCGTTTGATATATCATACCACTGAGGGGGCAGCTCGAGCTGCCACTTCTGGCGTTGTCATGAGACGTAATGCTTGGATGCAGTTGTGTGACTTCCCAACCTCTTTAAATCTTCCTTCGTCAATGCACCTGTCGATGAATCTGCACTGTTTGGACCCAAGGTACGAGACACACTTGCATGTAGTGAGAAAGACGGAAAGACCTTGTCTGCTATGGTCATACGCTTTTCCAACCCCCAGAGGTCCTACTCCAGGAACCAGAAGGGAGGAAAGATGTGGTTCAAGAAATCCCAAGGATCCTTTTGTGACACTCGTAGTGAACAAGCCCCCCAGGGCAGAGGGGGCAACTCATATGGAAGACCCCCCTTTCAGGGTAGAGGAGGTCCACGTAACCAGGGTGCTAGAGATTCTTTCTCTGGCAGACCCTACCAGCACTCCTGGGCAGCAGCCCGGTTGCTTTCCTCTGGAAGCAGTTGGGGGTCATTTTTCTCTGCATCTTCCAGCCTGGCATCTTATTACTACTGATGTTTGGGTGCAGAGAATAATATCCAGAGACTACCAAATGCCATTTGATTTAACTCCCAGACCCGTCAAACGAATCCCCAATGTACCACCCAATCAGAGGGAATTAGCAGCCTTAGAAATAGAAAAGCTGCTAAGAAAAAGAGTGATCCAACCAGTCCCACCAGACAAGATCCGGGTTTTACTCTAGGTTCTTTTTAGTGCCAAAAAAGCAGGGGACTGGAGCCCAATCCTGCATCTCAGCCTATTGAACAAATTTATCAAACCTCAAAAATTCCAGATGGCCACTGTACAGTCCATTCTTCCCTTGCTGGGGAGGGACAATTGGATGTTCTCTATAGACCTCCAGGATGCGTACTACCACATAAAGATGGATCACCGCTCCCGGAGATTTCTCCGCTTCCAGCTGGGAGCCAATCACTACCAGTTCAGGGCACTGTTATTCGGTCTCACGACAGCCCCCCCGAGTGTTAACCAAATGTATGGCAGTTGTGGTAGCTCATCTTCGACTACAAGGATTCCAGGTCTTTCCCTGTCTAGACGATTGGCTTCTTACCGCTCCAACCGGGAATCTCCTATTCCGCAGCCTCTCTTACACTCAAGGTCTTGCTCTCCGCTTGGGGATTACAATCAACAAAGACAAATCTCAAATGTCCCCAATGAAGACACTGGAATTTACTGGAGCGGTCTTCGACACAACATCCTGTCAAGCTTCTCTCCCCCCTCACAGGCTTTCGAAAATAAGACACCAAATCCAAGAACTTCTTCCTTACACCTATGTACCAGCACATCTTGTACTGCAACTCTTAGGCTCCATGGCAGCTGCCATTATGTTAGTACCACTGGCAAGACTGCACATGAGAATCCTGCAGTGGCTCCTTTCTGCACAATGGTCATTGCTAAACTCACCCACTCAACCACATGATACGTCTTACAAACTGTTGCAAGGAAGACATGCTATGGTGGATGAATCCACAAACAAATCTTTGGTGTCGACCGTTCTGTCTTCCCCAGTCCACGGCTATGGTGACCATGGAGGCTTCCCTGTTAGGGGGGGGCATTTCCAGGGAAAGACTGTCCAAGGCACCTGGTCCCCTATGGAGGCCAACTTGCACATAAATGTCCTGGAACTGAGGGCAGTTCTCTTAGTGTTGCAAGCGTTCCATGCATCCCTACCCTCTGGGACCATTTCAATTCAGTCAGACATGTCAGTCGTCTGGTATATCAACAAGCAAGGCGGAACCAGGTCTTACCCCCTGTGTCAGGAAGCAATGAGGATTTGGCACTGGGCGATAGCTTCCAACCGCTTTCTTATAGCAACGCACATTCCCGGGAGTTCCAACCTTATTGTGGACAATCTGAGCAGGAACATCCTGATGCCTCACAAGTGGTCCCTCAACCCTGTAACAGCGGATCGGATCTTCCAATGCTGGGGCAAGCCTTGCTGCAAACTGTTTGCTTCTCCTCTAAACTACAAATGCAGAAGCTATTTTGCCCTGATCCTCCCTCAGGGGGAACCACCGAGGGATGTTCTAACACACAATTGGCCCTTGGGTGTTCTATATGCCTTTCCCAATTTCTCCTATATTTCTCCATAAAGCTCAGAAGTTGAGAAGCAAAGTGATCCTCATTGCCCCCTACTGGCCACTTCAAGTCTGGTTCCCATTTCTATGGCCTCATCTGATTCACAGCCCATGGATCCTGGATCATTCCCAAGACCTGTTATCTCATCCTCAGGGACTGATTCATCCGAACCTCCACAGTCTCAAGCTCACAGCTTGGTTCCTCCACTTCCAATGATTGCCAGGCTCCCTGACATCCCATCTCCTGTTCATGAAATTCTACTGGCCTCACACAAACCTTCCACTAGGAAAGTTTATTCTAGTAAATGGACTAGGTTCTCTATTTTGGGCCAAAGATCAGAACTTAGACCCTTTCTCGATGCCTATTCAAAAGATCCTACAATACCTGACTGCTCTTTTACATGCAGGAGCCTCAGCTTCAGTGGTCACTGTACATTTAGCAGCTATCGCCAATTTTCATAATGGTCTTGATAATTCTTCAATTATGTCACACCACCTATGCAAGACATTTTTGAAAGGAGTATTATATGTTAAACCTCCAGTCAAGCCTCCCTCAGAACCATGGGACTTGACTTTGGTACTTCAGTCTCTCACAAGTCCTCCTTTCGAGCCCTTTGATTCATGTAATTTGAAATTTTTGTCATGGAAAACCTTACTTCCAGTAGCACTTACCTCAGTGAGAAGAGTATCTGAGCTGCAGATCTTGAGTGTCAAGAGTCCTTACTTGATCTTCCACACGGATAGGGTGTCCCTTCGTACTGACCCTTCTTTCTTGCCCAAGGTCATTTCTGGCTTTTCCATTAACCAATCTATTGACCTGCCGGTTTTCTTCCCTCGGCATTCTAATAGAGGGGAGTACTTTTTGCACACCCTTGATGTGCATTGGCAGCTTCGTTGTTATTTGGACAGGACTAAATCTTTCAGGAAAACAGATCAATTGTTTGTGGCCTTTGCAGGACCCAGATTGGGTAAACCTGTTTCCAAAGTGACTTTACCCTCTTGGCTTAGAAATGTCATTACCTTTTGTCTACCAACAGAATAAGCTATCCTTACCTTTCAGAATAAAGGCTCATTCTACCAGATCTATGGCTACTTCTGTAGCTTTTCATTCCAGAGCCTCTATGGATGATATCTGTGCAGCAGCCACTTGGGCAAGACCTCATACCTTTATATCTCATTACAAATTGGATTTGGCTTCCAGGGGACGAGCATCTTTTGGTTCTGTGGTGCTCAGGAATATCCTTCCTTAGGGCCACCCAGGACTGAAGTAGCTGGGGACTCGGTCCTGTATGTAAAGAATGAACAAAGATTTACAACATCAGATAAAGAAGTTATGTCTTACCATAATGTTCCGTCTGTGTTGTAGATCTTTGTTCATTCATTATTTCCCACACTCCTTCCGCCTGCCTTGACTCCTGGTGGACTTTAGGAACTCCTGGTTAGGGTATTTGCTCAGACAGAGCCTCCTACTATTTTTTCTATTACTACATATATTATCTAAGGGCGGGCAAACTCGATCTGGAGTAACTAGGAGAGGGGCATTATGGGTAGGTCTTAGCAGAGAGTTTTTGGCTTGCGCGAGCTTGGAAACAGCTGTATTGGTTCCGAGGACGGAACCAAGGTCCTATTTGTAATGAATGAATAAAGATCTACAACACAGATGGAACGTTATGGTAAGACATAACTTCTTTTTTAACTCAGGGCTAAATCATCGTGTAAAGATGTAGTACTTTTAGCCAGAAATTAGGTACTGCATCTGGTCATGGGGTTTACCAATTAGGAGCTTTTTTTAATTTTGTTTCTCTAGACGTTACTTCATCCCATTTCATATCCTGTTCTTTTGAACTTCTTACTATTTCTTTTACTTATTCTATCCATTCAGCATCTTTGTTATGTTCCACGGTGTCTTCATAGATATTTCTCTAAAATGTGTCTCTTTCTTCTTTTTTTTGGCGGTGTTTCTATTCCTTTTGTTTTGTTTCCCATTTCTTTATAACATTTTTTGGGATCATCAATGAATTACTTATTTTGTACTTTTCTTTTTTTTTTAATTTCTCCAAGTCGTTTGGGTTTCAAATACCATGGCAGGAATGAACCCCATTCTTAAGTTAAAGTATGATTAAAGTTCCTGAAATTAGTGCTGCTTCTCTCTTTGATGTTAGCCAGAAGTGCTCTTTGCAGCATCCGCAATATGCCCAGTAATGATTCCTTCTGCATTTCATATGGAGTTATATGTTATCAGTAACATATCTAAGTACGATTGTAGATTCTTTTTTTACTTCTGTTATACCACATGAATTTCTTTTTAATAGTCCTGATTACTATGTTCATCTGTTTTGTTAGACTTCTAACATTTTGGGTCTTATTGACTTTCTGTAATCTAGTTATTTCATTGATCTTGATATGTATATCCCTCTCTATTATCAAACAACTCTTGCCTTACATTATTTTTTTGTAAACTGAGGGTACATTCTTTGTTGTTTCCTGTAGGCATGCAACAGAAAGTTCCAGAACATCTTCTTGTGACATATTCTCTTCAGCTGTATCCTGTGTCATTCTTTGCTGTTTCATATGGGAACTCACTGGCCTGTCACTCCACAACAATGACTGTGTCAGAGTTGCAACCATTCCTTGCTTCATCCCTTGCTGTGCAACTCCAACTGGACTTTCGTACTGGTTTCCTACTGAAGGCTCCAGAGTATCTCCATATGGCAAATGATCAGATGCTTCCCATTCCACCTGTATCTCCTTAATTTGGGGGCTGGTTACCAGAGTTGGATTTTCTTCACTAAATCCTTCACTTTGCTGGTAATCTATAACTTCAGTGTCTATTTCTTTAACTTCTCCATTATTAATCATCTTTTCTACTTCCCCCTTTCCTTTTTTTGTATTGTGAAATTTTCCATATCCAGGTGCCTTTGCCTGTTTTTCTCTTCAAATATCTTTGGTGCTTTTTTGTGTTAATTAGCTTTGCCTTCTCTTTTGCATAATTATTGCACCATATTAAATCTTTTATTTCCTGTGTCTATATTTCTGCTTTAGATGTCTCCTGCTCCACCTGTTTCTCCTTACATTGGGGACTCATTGTCCCTTCATGTTGTGACCTGTGTTAGACTTTCTATATTAATTCCTTCACTTTGCACATATTCCTTAACCATAACAGTATAATGGTACTGTGGGTTCATACTGAAGTGTTCTCAGGTCATTATTGGTAATTCCATCTCCTACCTGTGCTTTGTTTGAATTCAGTTTGCATAATTATTTTTCAATATAATCTAATTTGATTTCATTATCTGAGGTTACCTGGATGTCGCCAGGACTATTTATCACCCTCTTTTTGGAGCCAAACTGTTCTGCATAAGACTTTTTAAATATATGTAAAATCTGTTGTGTATGATAAATTTTAGAATCAAAACAGTGTAAGAAACTTCTCTGTGTGGAAGATTTTCAGTCCATATATTTCTAGATAATCACTATATATTAATCAGATCAGACAATAGTAGTAGAAGTAGCGAACTTAAACTCATCAAGTCAAAACAAAACAAAAAATAATAATAGAAAATATATAATTGTACAGCATTACTAAGTATCCGAAAGTAATCCAAGCAAGGCAGGCAGTCTGTTTCCAGTCGAAAATCCGTTATTAAGTGGATTTTCAACTGGAAACAGACTGCCTGCCTTGCTTGGATTACTTTCGAATACTTAGTAATGCTGTACAATTATATATTTTCTGTTATTATTTTTTGTTTTGTTTTGACTTAAGACGATTTTAAGTTCGTTACTTCTACTACTATTGTCTGATCTGATTAATATACAGTGATTAACTAGAAATATATGGACTGAAAATCTTCCACACAGAGAAGTTCCTTACATTGTTTTATTTTTGGACCCACTACATTTTAGTGGGTTGTTTTGAGACTTCTGGGATACCACAGAGATTACTTGTTATAAATTTTAGAATCCACACACAGTTTATCAATTTGTATGTCTTTATTCATACCACATCTTATGTATCTATAAAAGGATTTCTTATTATGCTTAATTTATTTATATAAATTTTCTTCAATTTGTTGCTGATCCTGTCTCAAACTGTGTTTAATTTGTTTGTCTAGCTTTATTTCAAATTTCAAAGTCTTAGTTCAGCCTCTTTTCCATGTCTTATATTTTTTTGTCGCTCACCTTAATGAAGTGTCTTGTTCTTATGGAAATATATCATTCCGAAGTTGTATCCCTAGTGGTGGAGAGTATACTGAATCTGAATCTGCCATGCCTAGGTGATGTATTAATATGTTACTTGAGAGTAACGTCCTTTTTATGTATTGTTGTGAAAACATTAGTTTTGTGATGACATAGTAAGTTGAAAAGCGTGCTTTTTCCATGGTATGAAAGCCCAAACATAGATCACTGCAGAAGAGTGTGCAGGATACAGAAAAACTGGAGCCCATATTTTCATAGTGACTGCTGCAGAACTTGAATTGCTTTCTATTAGCATATGAAATGTTCACCTTTGCAGAAAAATTACTTTTTAGAAAGATGTTTCCAAGGAGTGAAATAATTTTCCCAGTCCCCGGCTCTGTTGTCCTTCATGCCTGCTAGTCTAACACGCCCTATAGTACCTCATTCCTTATAGTCAGAACAACAGGTGTAGGGGTCACTCTGAAAAAAAGCAGCTGATGATGGTACCTGCACTGAAATTTATGTGTGTATATATATATATATATATATATATATATATATATATACACACACACACACACACACACACACACACACACACACATTGTAATCCCATTCTCTTATCAGGATTTTAAAAGGTTGACTGAAGAACTGCTTTCAGTGTGTCAGAACTCACAAAATGCTACCACCCAGCCCTTTGTCTTTCACCTTGGGTACACAGCCCGACAATGAAAAATGTTACCCCAGAGGAAACTTCATCTATAAATAAGAAAGACCAGCCATGCATCTTGCATGCCTTCACTGATATGGCTTTGATAAGAAGGGGATCATTTCCTCATTTATTTCTCCCAGACAATGTCTCATTTGGGCAAACTCTCAGACTTAGGAGAGAACATGGCATATAGGAGTCCAAAGAGAAGCACCTGGACTTAGTAGGCTTAGATGAGAAAAGACCCACTGCCCTATTGCCCCTGTGTCTGAAACCTTTGACGATGGTTTACATCATCTAAAGAGCATAATTCCCAACCACCTAAAAAAGGCTGTGGTGGATTTAGCTGTAGTTTTTCTTGATGCTGCTAGAGACCCTACCATTCTTCAAATGGTCAGAAGAGTAGATACTAAACAGTGTGGGGACAAAAACTGGCCTCCAGGGCTATCAGTTGCATTGCGCACTTGGCTAAATACCAAGGAAAGGTCCTGAAGGAAATTGAAGAGCCAAACTCAGGGATCACTGATCTAACCCTGAAGGTACAGATATTTAAACTGTCCCATACTGTTCAGAACGTGGGCAAACATATTAAAATGTGAGTATGATGTTGCAGATGTAGCATCTTGGGTAGCAGTAGTAGTATCTGTCATAAGGAGGTAAGTGGTGGCTAAATAAGCTCCTGCTAAAAGATGCCAGATGACAACAGCTTCTCATTGTGGCACTATCTTAATGCTGAATTATTTAAGGTGTACAGTAATCTCTTGCATTAGTTGACCAGAAGGACAAAACAAGCTAAACTTTTTGTACAGTATGCCTGCCTGAATCGCAGCAAATTGATTTTCCAATTTTTATCTCATCAACATACGTTATACAAAAATGCTGTTATCAAAATTTGTATCAGACATGTTAATATTAAATAAATGAAGCCTAGGAAGAGACCCTTGGAGAATGGCCTGATTTACTTAATGCCTTGAACTATTTTGTTTCTCCCATTGTATGTATCACACTCTGTTTTTATTAATTATTCTTTTATCCATCTAATGAATAGGTCTGACATAGTCATTTTAATTAGTTTTCTTATTAAGTCATTATCAGCTGTGTCAAAAGTGTTTGGAAAATCTGTGTTAATTAAAATCTATGTAAATTATGTCGACCTGTAAAACATTTTCAATATTCTGGTAGAAACATAACTTAGACATGACAGCAGATCTTGTTTTCGCATAGATGTGTTGGTAGATGGAATTATGACCATTCTCTTATATTTCACACTTGACTTGTTCAGAAGCATCAGATGTTAAGTTGTCAATCTCGCCTTCATTCTTGCTGGATGGGTTCGGAGCCGATCCTCGGCTCCGACTCGGCACTTTCTTAGCTTGAGAACTCCTTTTACCAGCTCGAGGCAACCCTATATCCCATGATGCAAGGCGGGACTACCTCAGATCTCGTTTGCCGCTTAGCGAAAGAGGTCTCCTTTGCCAGCTGAGGTAAGTGATTTTCTGGTAAAATCAGAAAAAGCTTAGTTAGGAATTTATTTTCCCCTTTTAGTCTTAGTATAGTCTGTAGTATATTACAGCCTACCCCATTCCCTTCTTTTCAAACTTTATAACCCTTTTTTATAACCTTTAGTATAAAGTTTTCAGTTAGGCCTAAAACCCTATTGGTTAATCCCTTCCTGTGTGTTGTGTGTAGGGGATTAATTTTGGGTGTTTGTTGGGGTTTGTGTGTGTTACTTCCTCCTAGGATATGTCTAGGGAAGGCAAGGTCTCAGGCTTTAAGAAGTGTGACCAGTGCTGTCAGAAAATGTCTCTGACAGACGGTCACACTTCTTGTGTGTACTGCCTGGGGCCTTTGCACCTGCAGGACTCCTGTGCTTTGTGTCAAGCTTTTAGCCAGAGAGTCCTGCAGGAAAGGAGGAATAAACTTATCCTCCGAGGCTTACTTAAGCCAGAAGGTTCTCCCTCTAAGGCAGGGTCTGGGAAACCTTCTAAACCACCGAAGGCTCAGGCTTCAGTATCCAAGCCTCCTCCGGTGGCTTCGGCTCCGTCGGAGCCGAGATCGGCTCCGACTGGAACCGATGCATCTACTGTTAAAGTAGTAGGGTCGGCGCCGGCTGGCTCCGATACCTTCTCTACTGTGGCCTTGTCGGCTCCGGCTGGAGCCGACACTTTATCCAGCATCGGAGCCGAGAAACCTTCGGCTCCATCTGGAGTTCAGGGGACTTCGGCTCCGATGGCTTCGACCCGAAAGAGATCTCAGTCCCCTTCGATACTGAGTATCCATTCGGCTCCGGGGTCTCCTCTTTTGTCGGAGCGGAGCCATCAGAGCCGATCTTCGAGATCTTCCAGGCTGTCTGACCACGACTTAGAGAGGGTGGTAAGCAGGCTGTTGAAGTCTCAGGCACTGGCCCAAATGCTCCATAGCCCGTCTCAACAGACTTCGGCTATAGCCTTACCCCTTGAACTTCCTCCTCCGACTCCACACCAGAGTTCAGAGCCGGAGCTTCTCGGGACAGTGACTGTTTCGATGCCAGAGCCGATACATCCTTCGGCTCCGTCGTCCTCGGCTCCGATCTCCTCCTTGAGGCCTTCCTTGGAGGGATCCGGTCATCGGGTTTCCACTGTCGGCTCCGAGGGGGCTAGTGGCATCGGACCCTTGTCCGACCCCGCTCTCCCTCTCGGGGCTTCGGCTTTGGTAAGCTCGGCGCCGACATCGGCCTCGGAGCCTTCCCTCTCATTGGAGCCGGGAATTCCTGTTTCTTCGGAGCGGGGATATTCCGGTCTCCCGGGGAGGGGAGCCTTTGAGGTGATGAGGAGTGTCCTGGCCTCTGAGCCTGGTCAACGGTCTATCCCTCTAGCTCCTCCCTCATCAGTGCCTGCAGACGCCTCTTGCCAGCCTCTTGCTCTCAGGCCCAGGGATCCATCGCCCCAGGTTTCCCCACTGGGAATTTCCTCCTCTTCCGAGGTTTCTCCTGATCCTGCAGGGGAACCCCCTCGGAAGAGGACGTGTAAGAGGAAACACACAGACTCCCCTGAGTCTACTACATCTGATACCGACTTAGATGAGTCGGAGGGTTCCCACGGTCCCCTCTGAGGATGTCTCCTTTTCAGACATCCTTGAGCTCCTCAAACAGAGGGGAATTGGCCCTCCATTGACCCCTCCGAGGATGAGTCGGTATACCTGGAGGCTTTGGATCCCGACCCTCCACCTCCTGGGTGTCTCCGCCTTCGACCCACTTATGCAGGTAGTGGCTCGAAGGCGTGGCGCTCCAGATTCTGTGGAACCTGTCCCCAGAAGACCATCCAAATTCATTACGGCCCCTTCGGACAAACAGTTCCTTTCCAAGGGTGTCTCGGTGGATGCTATGGTGGTGGCGGCTGCCACTAAGAAGGAACTGGCGGATCCTTCAGTACCTGTCCATCCTCCTAATAAGGACTCTAGGACCATGGACAGGTATGGAAAGCGGATGTTTTCTACAGCGACCTTTGCTATGCGTTCGCTGAATTATCTTTGTCACTTCACCAGGCTTCAACGAGATGTTCTCAAAGAACTTGGTGAAGTAGTTCAGGATCCTTCTGCTGCTGGGGCTCAGGAAAAGATTGCCTCGCAGCTTGCTATCCTAAATTCCATATCTAACTCCTCCATGCGGCTCATATCTTATGCGGCCGATGGAGCGAGCAGGGCCGCAGGCACAGGAGTTGCTCTTAGACGCCAAGCCTGGATGCGGCTTTGTAATTTTGCAGACCCCTTTAAGGCGTCCTTCACTAATACCCCCTTTGATGGTTCGGCTTTGTTCGGACCTCAGGTGAAGGATACCTTGACCAGGTGTGAGCAGGACGGTAAAACTCTTTCTGCCGTTGGACTTCAGTTTTCCACTCCTTCTAGACCATATCCCAAGGGTCAGAAGGGGGGGAAGATGTGGTTCCGTAAAGCCCAAGGAGCTACACCGGACGCACGTGGTCAGTTTACCCCCAGAGGCAGAGGGGTAACAATAGACGTCGTCCTAGAGGCAGGGGGGGTCCTCAGAACCAAGGCAACAGGGAGTCTCTTCCTGAGAAGCCTTTTCAACATCCCTGAGGTGTTGCCCGACTGTCCACCCTTGGAGGCAGTCGGGGGAAGGATTTCACTGTACCCAGTAGCCTGGCAATCCCTATCACAAGAGATGTGGGTACAGTCGATTATATCCGAGGGTTACAAAATCCCCTTCGAAAGGTTTCCCGTACCTCTACAATCCCTTCCAGACATCTCACCCGGTCAAAGGGATTTGGCAGAACAGGAGGTTTCAAAACTCCTAGAAAAAAGAGCCGTCCAGACGGTGCCGGCAGACCAGGTAGGATCCGGCATCTACTCGAGATTCTTTTTGGTCCCCAAAAGGACGGGAGATTGGAGACCAATATTAGACCTGAGCAATCTAAACAGATTTGTCAAGAAGGCAAGATTCCGGATGGTCACGCTTCAGTCCATTCTGCCCTTTCTGGGCAAGGACAACTGGATGTGCTCTATAGACCTTCAGGATGCGTACTATCACATAAAGATTCACAGGCGCTCCAGGAGGTTTCTCCGCTTTCAGCTAGGGACCAATCATTACCAATTCAGAGCCCTGCCCTTTGGCCTCACTTCAGCCCCCAGAGTGTTTACCAAATGCATGGCAGTGGTCACAGCTCATCTGAGACGTCAAGGATTCCAGGTATTTCCTTATTTGGACGACTGGCTCCTCTCCGCCACCACCAAGTGTCAACTTCTTCAGACCAGAGACTACACTCTGCAGCTTTGCAGGAGTTTGGGAATTTCAGTAAATTTCGAAAAATCTTCTCTGCGGCCTTGCCAATCTATCACCTTTATAGGCGCAGAATTAAACACCGTAAAAATGTCAGCCAGACTAACAGATCAAAGAATTCTGGACATCCAAAAATTCGTTCAGCTTCTTTTGCAAAGCAACAAGATCAAAGCCAGATTTATACTGAAGGTTCTAGGTCTTATGGCTGCGGCCATTGTTCTCCTTCCACTAGCTCGCTTCCACATGCGTCTTCTGCAGTGGATGCTTTTCACGCAGTGGTCGTACCACAGTCTCCCGATGAGGCACGAAATCTTAGTCACACAGTCGTGCAGGGCTCATCTGGAATGGTGGATATCTTCCCCTCTTCTTCATCAGGGCCGACCCTTTATTCCCCCTCCTCCAGTTGCCACAGTCACTACGGATGCCTCTCTGATCGGGTGGGGGGGGGCATTATCAGGGCAGGATGGTCCACGGGACGTGGCAACCCATAGAATACCATCTGCACATAAATGTCCTGGAGATGAGAGCAGTGCTTTTAACGTTGCAAGCCCTCGACGTCTTTCTTCCCACGGGGACTATTGCAGTAGTACAAACGGACAACATGTCCGTGGTCTGGTACATCAACAAACAGGGCGGAACCAGGTCCTATCCGTTATGTCGAGAAGCTCTCAGACTTTGGCAATGGGCGATCTCTTCTCAGCGGTTTCTGATAGCAACGCACATCCCCGGCAGGTCCAACCTATTGGCGGACAGGCTCAGCAGATCTGTTCTGATGCCTCACGAGTGGTCTCTCAATCAATCTGTAGAGGATCAGATTTTTCTGAAGTGGGGCACTCCTTGTTGCGATCTTTTTGCTACTCCTCAAAACAACAAGTGCCCAGATTATTTCACTCTCTTTCCCCTTCCAGGCCAACCCCTGAGAGACTCTGTAACCCAGGATTGGCCTCAGGGACTTCTATACGCTTTTCCTCCCTTTCCCTTGATTCCACAAGTCATTCAGAAAGCCACCGTTTTGAGAGCCAAATTGATCCTCATTGCTCCATATTGGCCTCGACAAATTTGGTTCCCGTCTCTGCATCGTCACCTTCTGGTGCAGCCCTGGCATCTGGACCCAGTTCCGGATCTCTTGATCCACCAGTCGGGTCAGCAGCACCGGGCCATTCATTCTCTCAACCTCACTGCTTGGTTGCTCCACTTCCTTCCTTAGCCAGGCTACCGATGATTTCTGACTCAGTCAGAGACATTTTAGTGTCTTCTTTGAAGTCGTCCACTAGGACTGTTTATGCTAGCAAGTGGCGACGTTTCTCTATTTGGGCAAACTCCAGAAATATTGATCCCTTTACTGCTCCTGTACATTCTGTTTTAGATTTCCTGGCGGAGGTTTTTCATTCAGGATCCTCGTCATCTACAGTCAAAGTACAACTGGCTGCTATTTCCAAGTATCATGTTGGCTTGCATGACAATAACATTATGTCTCATAGATTATGCAAGGCCTTTTTGAGAGGAGTTTTTCTCCTAAAACCACCTATAAAGCATCCTCCTCTGCAATGCGATCTAAACTTCATGTTGGCATCCTTGATACTACCTCCCTTGAACCGTCTGCTTCATGCTCTTTGAAGTTATTGACCTGGAAAACTATATTTTTACTGGCTGTCACTTCCAAAGAAGGGTTTCGAGATTCAAGCTCTCTGCATTCGTTCACCTTATTTGGTTTTCATAAGGACAGGGTATCATTAAGAACTAACCCTTCCTTTCTCCCCAAAGTCGTGTCTCAAACCAATATTAACCAATCTATAGATCTACCAGTCTTTTTCCCAAACTATTCCGACAGAGCTGAACAGAAACTGCATTTTTGGATGTCCATCGTCAGCTCAGGTACTATTTGCATAGAACTAAACAATTCAGAAAATCGGACCAATTATTTGTCTCCTATGCAGAAAACAGGATGGGTCTTCCAGTTTCTAAAGTGACCTTATCCAGATGGTTGACTTCCACCATTTCCTATGTGTACTCTCTCAGAGGCAAACAACTATCTTCTAAGCCAAAAGCACACTCAACCAGGAGTCTATCCACTTCTGCAGCTTTTCAGGATAGACTACCCATTGATACCATTTGTGCAGCAGCTACTTGGGCCACGCCTCATACCTTTGTCTCTCATTACAAGTTGGACTTGGCCTCCAGAGATAGGGCCAGTTTTGGTTCCACAGTTCTCAAGAGTCTGTTCCATTGAGCCACCCGGGATACAGGTGCTAGGGACGCGGTCCCATCCAGCAAGAATGAAGGCGAGATTGACAACTTAACATTTAGAAGTTATGTACCTACCATAACGTTCCATGTTAGTTGTCTTCTCTCGCCTTCTTTCTTGCATCCCTCCCTCCGTCCCCCTGGCCTGGACAGATCTTGAAAAGTCTCCTCTTCTCAGGTTGTTCTCTCCTGACTCTTAGGTAGGAGAGTCATTTGTTAGGAGTTGTTGTTTCCTAGTTGTTCTAGGTTTATCCTTAGCAGGGTATGTTAGCTACCAAACGAGATCTGAGGTAGTCCCGCCTTGCATCATGGGATATAGGGTTGCCTCGAGCTGGTAAAAGGAGTTCTCAAGCTAAGAAAGTGCCGAGTCGGAGCCGAGGATCGGCTCCGAACCCATCCAGCAAGAAAGAAGGCGAGAGAAGACAACTAACATGGAACGTTATGGTAGGTACATAACTTCTAATTCTTAGCTTACCCTTCCATCAGAGCGACCTGATCAGTCGATAATTTTTCATTGCATGATGATTCCCTTCATTCATAAATACTGGCTTTTTGCATGCAGTTCTCCAGTACTGTGCATGATCCCCATCTCAGAACTCTTAAAAAAAAGAAACTTCATATGTGCTTGTAGGAAACACCTAAAGGTTTAATGTCTGAATTTGCCTTATGAATACCTCTAATGAGCCTGTTATAAGGGTCCCAGCCCTTATATATACTTTATCCCTGAAATCTTTATATTTCTACTCACCACCAAATTATTGTCTGCTTTATCATGGCCAAAATGTTCAAAAATTTGCCTTTTTGCTTTATTGTATTATATGTGAGATTTGCTAGTCTTGCTTTTCTCATTATGCTTATAAGTGGATCATTTTATTATCCTTGCATTTGTTCAATAACTCATCTCAAATAGTTTTATATCTGCTTTTACAATTGTTTGTCTCATTCTTGTATTCTTTATTCCTCTTATTTATTAGTTTCTTTGTCTTTCACAAGATATTATTTTTTTTGACAATTTAAATTTGTAATACTAATAAAGCTTTGTCTTGCATAGATCCACTTGTCATCGAAAAAAATACATATCATTGTCCAACTTGCCTTTAAGTTCTGTTTTACAGAAAGCAGACTATCACTGGTGTTAAGCACATTATTTATATAATTGCAGCCTTAACCTGTATCGTTTAGTTTCTGAATTCCTCTCAGATTTTTTTCATATCATCCTATGGAGTGATCAGATCAACCTCGATCATAGTGTGATCGCTGTCAAGCAGAGATTGTGGCAGTTTATTTGTAGTATTATAGCAAGTCTTACTGAAACACATCAAATCCAGGAGAGCTATCCACAATCTGAGTAAAAGCTGCATTGCATAACAAAATACAGAACAATTTTGAAATGTTTGTTGTTTTAGTTTTAGGTAGGATAAAAAGATGGGGTAAATTAAATCCTGTATGACTATACTATTGCCCCTCTATTGCTGATCAGACTGTCTTCAGTCTTTATATTTCATCAGACTCATTATTAAATATAATGCACTTCTTGACATTATTTGTTTAAATATATTGCTATGCATGAGAGACCTCAGACAATCTTAACTATAAAGGTCAGTGGCCTCAAAAATCTTTGTTATCAAGACAAACTAGCAGCCATTTCTCTGTACTCAGTCTCTTTTAAACCTTTCTTTGGAGATCTGTGTCTAGTCTTTTGAGCCACAAAGGATCCAACCACCCTATTCTCCCCAGTCTGTCTTACATTGCACTTCTTGAGGCTGGAGAGAACTTTAGAATATACATTTTTGACTATGCTTACCATGGTCTGCAGGCTGATTGTCTACGTCTTGCCTATTAGCCTGTTTGTTCTTAGGGGCTTATAAGCTGCCATCACATTATTAGATGCGTCATCTATTTCAGTGCGTATAAATGTGTCTCATTACTCTTGTTTTGCTGAATCTTTGTCTCTGTGACACCTATGTTATCGTTTAATATAGTTGATACTCCTCTTCCTCTGCCTCCATTCACTTTCCTGAAACAACTGAATTCTGTTTCCCCTCTGCTTTGAAGTACATTCATTTGCATTATACAAAATCTCTGTAACAACACCAATAACTGCATTCATTTCTGAATGCAGGTTATACAATACATCTTAATACTGCTTCTGTTGACCTTTTCTCTATCACATTCCAAACTACTGATTTAGCCTCTACACTTTGCATCAAATAGATTACTTGTTTTAACTATAGTCACCTTTTCTGTGCTGCTGCTGCATTGCAAACCTGACAATCTATGTTCAGTGCTAACTGAACAAAAATGTCCTTCTAGTCCTTTCCCTGTAATGGATGTGTATATAAGCCCATTTTTGTCCTTCTAGTCCTTTCCCTGTAATGGATCTGTATATAAGCCCATGTTTGGGAGTCAGTTTCATGCTGAGATATAAAAGACTTTGAGTTCAGCATGCAGCATTTGCATGATTTTGTAATTTTCCCATTAACTAATCCTGTTTGTAAGATAGCTTAAAACACTGGAAAATCCCTTTTTGAACAACGAGAGACATAATACTGACAGCGTAGTATTACTGAAGCAATGAATATGAATTTGCAAGAGCTAAAAGAAACTGTTTTTGACAGACAGGCCTTGAATAATGATAAAGTCCTTGAAGTTACAAAGAGTCAGGCTCGACTAAACAACAACAATTAACCGTTTGTCTAACAGTAGTTGGATAACTGTTTTTATAAGGTTATTTAAACCTGCATACCTGGTAACAGTGTGATAACAATGGCATTGTTTTAATAATTTTTCTAATCTTTCTCTAATGTCTGTTAATATAGCCCCTGATAAGGAGCACATGACTATGTGCTTGTTAGCACCCCTATAGAAGAACAGATTGGTGCTATGTATTATCAAGTTTCACAGTAGTAAAACCATATGTTTTGATTGATTGATGCTGCCTGTAATTTATCAGAACTAAATTTGACTGTGCCATCTCGGATGCATGCTTGTCTATATTCTCCTTAGTTTTTGTCTCTAAAACTCTGCTTTTCTTTTTCTTTGGGTTTGTACCTTCTAGGTGCAGTCATTTAATTGTCCAGTTCTCCTTTTTTTGTGTATAAGACCTAACAGTGGCAGTATCATAGCCAATGAGGTTTATCCGACGCATGATTATTGTTAATTTTAAAATAAGGAAGCAGTACTATTTTGTTTTTGTTCTTTTTCCCTTGGGATTTCCCTTAGATCTATTCCATCAGAGTAGTTTTCTAGAGAGCAAGTCTCCTCTTCCCTCCTTTGCACTGTTTTTACTGTGTTCACTCTCTTCTTGTTTATCAAGACTAGTAGATATTGAGCACTCCCATATTTGTGTCTTTTCACCACAATTGAAATGTGTGATATTGACTTGTGCCTTATTTTTGTATTTTTCCATAATCATTTTTAACTTTATTTTGTGGATTTTCTTTATTTACTTCATGTATTCATCATTTGTGTTGTTCTCATCCACTGCCTCAATATTTTTATAACTGGCTCTTCTGCAATGAGATGACAAAAATACCCCACTCTGTCTATACTTCCTGTAGATTCCTCCCCTCCACTGTGTCTGTACTTCCTATAGATACCTCCCCATACTCTGTACTTCCTGTAGATTCCTTCCCCACTCTATCTATATGTTCTGTAGATTTCTCCCCCCACTCTGTCTGTACTTTCATGTATAGATTCCTTCCCCACTCGGATTGTACTTCCTGAGATTCTTTACCATTCTGTCTGTACTTCCTGTAGATTCCTCCCAACTCTGTTTGAACCTCCTGTAGATTCCTCTCACACTCTGTCTGTACTTCCTGTAGATTACCCCCTCTGTCTTACTACCCGTAAATTCCTCCTCCACTCTGTCTATATTTCCTGTAGATTTCCCCATCTATATTTTCTGTAGATTCCTTCCCCCACTCTGTCTGTACTTCCTCATGTAGATTCCTCTCCCACTCAGTCTGTACTTCCTATAGATTCCCCCACTATGTTTGTACATCCTGTAGACTCCTCCCCTACTCTGTCTATGCTTCCTGTAGATTCTTCCCCCCACTTTGTCTATACTTCCTGTAAATTCCCTCCCTACTCTGTACTTTCTGTAGATTCCTCCCCATTCTCTGTGCTTCTTGTAGATTCCTACCCCCATTCTATCTGTACTTATTGTAGATTCCTCCCCCTCTGTCTTTTCTTCCTGTAGATTTCTCCCCCCACTCTGTCTGTACTTTCTGTATATTCCTCCACCCACTCTGTATGTACTTCCTGTAGATTCCTCGTCACTGTCTCTGCACTTCTTGTAGATTCCTCCCCCACTCTGGCTAGATATCCTGTAGATTCCTCCACGTCTTGCTCTTTGTTTTTGTATTTATGATAATTGTTTCTAGACCTGACTTGAAGTAAATCTTGTTTACATACTTTAGCATTTATTTGAAGTAATTTTCCCAAAGAATAAATGCAAAGTTAGAATTCAGTTTCGCTCTAACTTATCCTGTTTTAGTTATCATCGCACACACACACACACACACACACACACACACACACACACACACACACACACACACACTCTTTTCATGCATGCATTCACTCATGCAGTCAGACAGAAACATACCTTCATCTTAACTCAGCAGTCTCCAACCTTTTTTGCACCAAGGACCAGTTTCACGTAAGACAATTTTCTATGGACCGGCTATCGCTCTTGCATAATAAAGTGCATAATATTTATTTATTTATTTGACATTTGTTTACCGGAGAGGCCCGACTGGACTAGAAGTCCATTTTCAGCCTAGACCTGGGGGAGAAAAGCTCCAAAGCACAATAAAAATACAATTGGCAATAATTACCAAAAAAAAGTGT